>NW_010135964.1:9353-55333 GCF_000699245.1 Pterocles gutturalis | reverse complement strand
CCAGGGAAGTGGTGGAGTCACCATCCCTGGAGGTGTTCAAGAAACGTGTAGATGTGGTGCTCAGGGACATGGTTTAGTGAGTTAGGTGGTTGACAGTTGGACTTGATGATCCTTGAGGTCTTTTCCAACCTTAATGATTCTATGATTCTATGATTCTCACACCAGTGAGTAGGCTGGGAGTGCACAAGAAGTGAGGAGGGGACACAGCTGCGACAGCTGACCCCAGCTGACCAAAGGGACATTCCACACCATAGGTCATGCTCAGTATATAAAGCTGGGGGAAGAAGAAGGAAGTGAGGGACATTCGGAGTGATGGCATTTTGTCTTCCCAAGTATCCATTACACGTGATGGAGCCCTGCTTTCCTGGAGATGGCTGAACACCTGCCTGCTGATGGGAAGCAGTGAATTAATTCCTTGTTTTGCTTTGCTTGCGTGCACAGCTTTTGCTTTACATATTAAACTGTCTTTGTCTCAACCCATCAGTTTTGTCACCTTTACCCTTCCAATTCTCTCTCCCATCCCACTGGAGGGAAGTGAGGGAGCAGCTGTGTGTGGCTTTTTGCTGGCTGGGGTTAAACCACAACAGGCCTGAAGAAAGGAAACTAAATGGTACATCTCATGGTGAGGGGAACTCTGTAGGTAGGCAAGGCTGAGAGAGGCAGGGCCCTGGAATTACAGGCAGAGTCCAGAGCAGTGTTTTGCAGTCAGCAGGCACACAGCTGCCCCTGGGGTCAGGACAGAGGGTCAGAGCAGTGGTGCCCGGGGACAGTATGGAGTGGCAAGTGAGAGAGAGAGATCTGTCAGAAAAGGAGATTTTGAAAGTAGCAGGTCTGCAATTTCCTCTACAAACTAAAATTAGTCGGAAGGACACAATGTACTCAGAACTATAATACAGGGGAGGTGGACACTTTAGAGGGAGGGAGGGGCTTTTTTTTTCTTTTTCATTGCGGCCAGGACAAGCCAAACAACAAGGCACATTCAGAGAAAGGCAAGAGAAAACAGCTTAATCATAATCTCTCTGCCTTTCCATTATGAACTGTTTCAGGGTGTCATTCACTTTGAAACACATGAGCCCCTCATTATATCAAGCAATTCAGGCCAATTGCCATACTGTGTCACATCTACTTTTTCTCAGGATTGATAGTTCTTCCACAACCAGTGATTTATAGAAGGATATTTCTTTGACACCTTGTATTTTAATAATTCCTACTATCACCTCAGAAGCATTAGAAGGTTAGGTTTGACAGGAAGTATTAATGCTATAGTAAGTATTCACTCCTAGAGATTTAATCCATCATGCATGATTTTCAGTTTTACCTTGGCTGTGAAGTGTCATCACCTCACTTTGATTAATTCTGGGTTTAGTCTTCACAGTTTCCATTCTAGACCTATTCCTAGTGCCGGACTGGGCTGGAAAAGGAAGGGAGAAAAATGATCATTTTGTCCCAGAGTATCTGGATAGAAAAGATACTTTAGAAATCCAGCAGAAGGGAAATGCTCCGAAGAAAAACTATGGCTCTGTGATATTTTTGTCTGGTCAAGCCTCCTGGTGGCTCTAAACTGCAGAAGCTCTACCTAGTGATAAATCTCAATGGCCCAAACAAACCTTGAGAATCCTGATCACATCGCCTCTCTGCTCCTATGCAATGTTGGCAAGTGTGCAGGAAATATGGCTATAAAGCCCCTTTATCCACACCTGAAGGACACTACTGTCTTTTGAAAATACTCAGGAAAGTAGTTTGGGTAGATTATTATCCCTCTTTTTATCAGCAGAAAGAAAAAAGAGCATGGGACAGAATCACAGCCTTCATCTGTCGATAAACTGGAGACCAAAATTATCCCCAAAATGATTTCTGAATCTACAGCTACAAAACTGTTTTACCATAATGCACAGGATATTAGTCATTAATCATAACGACTTCACCTATCAGACTCAATGTCATCCTTGCTCCCTTTCAAGATGAGAGAGGAGCTTTCATTCTCACATGGCAGTTTTTCATCTCAGGATGCAGGTGAGAGCTGGCACATTCAGTAACTAAGTATACAAAATGCTACCAGGAACCACCAAGCTATACCTCTTTTTGGCTTTTTTTATTCTTGAACCTTTATACATTCTTACCCACATTCATGCAAGTGGACAAGTTTTACAGGAAAAAATATTGAAAGAAACAAGAAGTATTATGTCATCATAAAGTCTATTTACACAGCAGCAGCTTCTCCAGAAATGGAGATCCACTTAATGACAGAAACAGAGGAACAGCAGACTTGTTGCTCTGATGCAGAGCTTATCCATGCCAATGGATGAGCAAAAGCCTGAAGTGCTACTGACAGAAAAATCACTAGCAAGGAGCACAGGAGTGGCCCTGGAAGACCTGGGATAAGAGAAACCTTCTTACCCCCTCTACCAGAATATCCCATTTCCAGGAAAGTAAGTGTATGAGAGAGAGATGATGCAGAAGACACAATGACTGCATTAGCAAGCAGATGTAAGAGTGGAGTCATCAAAGGTTTTAAAATAATAGTCATTTCTCACTAGAGGTGAAGAGACACATGCACCGTGGTGCCAGAAAAAACATCAAAGAGCCTAAAATAAAAAGCTGGAGTGCTCCAGAGAAGCAGGAATCGCAAGCATACACAAAGCATCAAAATGGAAACTGAAGGCAAAGCTCCAATTAACCTCTTTTCTGTCCCTACTTTCAAAGAAATTTGCTATTTTGTAAGTCCAGAGACTACATGAATAGTTCAATATAATGACTACAAGTAAAAGAGAGGTTAAAAACCCCATCAAAAATCCAGACCAAAAAAAAAAAAAATAATTATTAAGGGTGCTCATGATAGCTACTTACTTCCATGGAGTAATTTCAGCCTTTGTCTTTGGAGCCTCTCCACAGCCATTTGCCCATCCTCTCATTTCTCTCCTATGGTCTGTATCACTAGCATTTCAGACTTCCTCATGTTCATAGAAACACCCGTACTTGCGTGCTTCTGGGTGTTTTTCTGTTGTTGTGGTTTTTTTTTTGTTTTTTTTTTTTTCTCTCGAGAAATCTAGCTTCATTAATTTATAAATCTCTTCATGAATGTAGAAGCAAACAGGAAAATTAAATTATCTTCATTTTACATTTAGATCTCTAAGTATCTAGTTCAATGTTTACTCTTAATCTTTCACTGGAAGATACTCTGGAGTCTACATAAAATTCCCCTGAAGTTGCTGCCTCTTGCCGTGGGTGTATTCTTACCTTAGGTTATCGCAGTAACACTTGACACCCTCAAATGTCCTGCTCAGAGCTGGAGGAGAGCATTCTGAAGTAGTTGATATCAGTTGCAGGGGGTCCTATAGCAAATACCTTATGATACTTCTGTGTCCAGAGAGGTGCCAGTGCAAAACTTTCCCTTGGGGTCTGATGATAGCTACCAGCCAGCTGCTGTATTCTGTGCCAAATGCAGCTTAGTCAAGGTACGCTGTTTCAACCCCATATGAAGTACCCCTAAACGCACCTCTGTGCCTGTGCGTTGTGACCATTAGGTTGAAACTTTCAAACAGTACTGTCCCATTCCAAAAATACAGAGATACTCTACTATTTGTATATCATGCTTTGCTGCTGCTCTCTTTATTGTGTTTTTCTCTCTGGTCTGAAGCATGAGTATGAACTGCCTAATGCCTATCCAGAAAATAGTGCTTTTGCTTTTTTACCAATGAACAACTAATCCCACCTTTCTCTTTGGTGTTTAGCTGAATTTTATATGAATCTAAGCCAATGGCGAGAATGGTACAATTATTCTGGTTTGCCCTTTTGCCCACATTCTTTTGGGGATATTAGCACATTCAGTGGAACAGAGACTACAGTCTTCAGTGACGCAGACTTTTGTTTATCAAGTGGCAATGATGTTCAGAAATACATCAGAAAGACTCGCTTTCTGGTTCATCTTTCATAATATGTGTCTGAACTCAAAAGCTGATAATAAAAAAAAAATTCCAGTAATTTCACTCCCACTCATCACATCTGGGAAGGTTTGCTGTTCAGGATTTCTAGTCTGATTCTTTTGCTTGTTCACTGTATGTGGAATATTCTCAATTAAATTTTGCTCATTTGAAAGCTGATGAAGCTCAGACTGCTCAGCACATAGTTAAATTCCTTGACTTTCAGACTCCAGCAGAACAGTAGGGGAATCAACATAGCTGAGGACCATATCACCCTACTTTAAGGTACCTGGCCTCTAATGCAAAACACCAAACTCAAAAGTCACATTCTTTAGCTCTGTACACAGCTCACAGGGAGATGCAGGCCATGTAAAAAAGTATCTCAAATATCTTGCAGGTTGAGCAGAGTGTCATGTAGACTTCCATCTAGACAAAGCAGTACGCATATCTGAATTCTTGCTCCTTCACTCAACCCTTTGACAGAGTTTATCATTTTTGTTTCATAACAGTGCCAGAGGCCCCAGCTCTGGGTGACTGTTTTTAGAGCATGCCTGCATTTCAGATGACCAGTTCTGAATCCAGAAGAATACTGGGTATTGCAACACATGGCTTGTGCTTGCTTGCCAGTGATACCTGTTCTGTTTACTGGAACTAAGAGAGTCATAAATTTCTCGGCTTTCAGGCAGATTGACTATAGAGGGAGTTTGAGACTAGGCAATGAAGTCAGACTGGGATTTCTAGATAACACCTACAGAAGTCTATCTGAAAATGGGATCAGTTACCCTTCAGGGGCACCTTTCTCTCTTTCTTCTGCCTGAAGAGGGAATGACAGATGAGTAATTTAGTCTACAGACCTAACTTTTAAAAGTTTGAAGTTAGGACAGCTGAATCTCCACTGTGAGTCAGTAGCTTTACACACTGTGCAACTGCACTCTGGTTTAATTTTTCTTGTTAAAAGAACATTATAAATAGTTGAGCAGACACCCAAAAAGTCAGCAAACTGATATGCTGCTTCTAATGCAAAGTATTATTTGAAACCTTTAAGACAGATAATTATTAAGATAGTAAAAGACAAATATTTATGAAAAGGTTTGCCATGACCCCAGTCCTTTCCCTAAGTATTGAACATTAATTAATTGCCCATAGTCTTTTGGTCTTTGAAATGCTTTCCCATGTATTCAGCAGATGATTCAGGCTTCTTCTTCAAACACCTCTTTCTCTCCCAGCCTCTCAAGCCAGCAATCTGCTTAACACTCAAATTGTCAAAACGCCAGCCATTTTGCTGCATGATGTTCTGTTTTTAGAAATAAATGAACAGAGCAGCACATTTTCATAGGCATGGAAGCTTTAGAGAGCATGCATGAAACTTGGAGCAGCTATCCTATCAGGCAGCCTGTAGACTTGAGAACCAGTGGCGAGAATCACTTGAAAGATAACACATAAAGAAATTTGGAAGTCATAGACAGGAAAACTTTGATCAAAGATAAGGATTAGGAAAATAATAGGTAGGATCAGCTCAGGGTAGAAGGATCTGACAAGATTGCAAGACAAAAAAATGAAAAAGAAAAAAAATTAAAAGGCTTCAACGAAATTCTGAGTTTGGATTAGGAAGATTAAAACAAACTTCTGCAACACGCTTGAGATCACTCAAAAGCACTTCAAATGTCATTACTCCATCTTGATTCCTCCTTTGTCCAAGTAATATGGGCAATACCCAGTTCCTATGTTTGTGAATTTTGTTCTAAATATAAAGCAATTGCCAAATATTTACAGTAAATTAGTGAACATGTAGCAAGACAAAAAATTATTTAGCAGCCAAAACAAACAGACCTCAGACATCCCAGTTACATGAGGACAGACTTTGGTATCCATTCCTAAACTCTGGTAACACACCTGAGCTTTCCTACTGGAGACTGACACAAAGGAATGATTGCTGTCATGAGAAAAAAAAAATCTTTGGGACAGTATTTCACTTACCTAGAGCTACATCCATTTTCAGGGTATAATTTGAACCTTTTAAATCCTTATTTTCATTTTAATTTAAAGATCTGAGATTATTCAGTTTGCAGTAAGTAAAGTTTTACGTATGAGAGACACTTCCCTGGAAGAGAATTTGCTTGTCATTCCTTAGTACTGTCATAAAAGGGTCATTCTCATTCACACTTATGTTAAGTTTAGCCTTACTGTAGACCTCTCTTTTAAAAGCATTGTATCTTAGAGCCCATTTTGCTACACTTAAGCCAATCCATGCTTTCTCTGTGTAGGCAGTTGTTTCCACCTCCCTCATGGCCAAGTCTAAAAGCTACACTTGCAACCATTATTAATTAGCCAGCAAAGCCAAGAGAGTTCAAATGCTCGATGGGGAGATAAGAAAAAGAAGAGAAGCCTTTCTCTTGCACTACACTACAATGACACCTTACACATAATATTAATTTTTTGTACATATTCACGAATTACCTGCTTTCACTAAACTTGTTTCATTTGTACTTACATGTTAAAAGCACAATGAACAATGCCTTAAAAGACTGTTATCTTTTTTCTGCAAAGCTTTTGCCCAGTCTAGAAAACTCTTAAATAGTTCCTTTATATATCGTCATAGTAATAAACAAAGCTAATATAGGGAGTTTAATTGATTTTATTTATTTTCCTTCAGTATTGATTTTCTGCTATCTCAGAAGTATTAAAAGTAAAAAAATAAAGCAACTTTTTTTTTTCAATACAGAGATACCGAGATAAATTAACCCTAGTAAAGTAAATCTATTCAAATCAAGCAGTAATTTAGCCCATTTATGAGAAATCCAGACATTTTTAGAAGTGCTTCAAAATTATATAGCACCATCACGTAATACAGTATTCCCTTAATGGAAAATATGTTCAAAATTTATTAATTCACTTGTTTGAACTAATAATATTATTGAAACGATTTGAAAGAACCTCCCAACTAGCCAAAGAGGATCTGCATTTGTGATACTTCGTATTCATTGGTGCTGTCTCAAGATTCAGCTTTGTATTCTGAAACATTGTTTAATGTTTTGTTTTCTAATCTCATAGGAAACTCTGCTTTGAAAAATGCACATTCTTTTTCTGGCAAGCAATGGAAATCCATTTTCCAGAAACTTCAGATAAACCTCAGATGATAAGAGGCAGTGAAAATAGAACAACACTAATGTACTTACAGAATTAGTCAGAGAAAAACATTTAATTAAAAAACCCAAGAATTCATAAAAAAGATAGCTAGCTGTAACCATTAAAATTTCTCCCCACACTTGGGCTTATGCAGTTGCAAGTACAGTGTGGTGGGCAGCCTTTGGTAAAGAGCTAGCCAGAGCTTTGAAGTGATGCCATCTGCACCTTTTTTATGGGAAGCCCGTGGAAACACTAAAGAAGTTTTCAGTCACTGAAGACAGTGTTTCCTTTATCACACCTTCAAACAGTGAACTTTTGGCATAGAGAATGTAGAACTCTGCTACATGAGGTGCATTAAAGTAAAAGAATTTGCAAGGAAGCATCTCCTATTTTTTCCCATACTTGCTCTAATTTTCAGCAACTTTCCATACCTTCCTGAGCTGTAACAGTTTGCACTATTCCCTCTGATCCTTTAAGGAGAGAGATTCAAACAAACAAAAACCAACCCACTCCTCTGTAGGGGAACAAGAAGATGCTGAATTAGGATTTGACTTCTGGGACATGAAGTTTTGCCCTTAAGAGACTGGAAGAATAAGGTTTTGCCCTTAAGCAAAATGTAAGAGGAGGTGATGGAGGGCCGGAAGGAGAACTGACTGGAATGTAAACAATGGAGAGATCCAGATGCAAACAAAGGAACGAATTCACTAGAAAAATAGTGTGTTGTTTTCCGTTAATAGCCAATAAAAAGTTTGGTAGATGACGTATTCACAGTAGTAAAAGACTATAAAAGTAGTATAAAAGAGCAATGAAGTGATTCTTCTTCACCACCTACTGGAGTTCACTCTTTGATCTCACCGCTACACTCCTCTTTCCATCACACCAGAGCTGTATCAAATCCCTTCTTTTCCTAGGACACTTCCAAGACTCATGTTCCTCTAGCTGAAATGCTTCCCTCCTGCCCACCCCATCGTGCTTTCCAGCTAAGCGTGCTCAGCTCCTCCCAGGAAAGGAAACCTCTGAGGGGATGCACAGGAAAATGGGAGAAAGTTGTAGAGGAAGAATTATTGAGGAAAGAACAATATACAGCCTAACTTGTTGGGGAAGAAAAAATCATGTGAAGAAAAAGAGACAAAGAAAGGTTAAGGCAGAGCTTTCTGATGAGTGTTTAGAATCTGATTTTTATGATCACGTAGAAACTTGTGCAAATAGCACCTAGACCTTTGAGGTCTTTCAAGTGGTCACTCTGACATTAACAAGAAAA
Source organism: Pterocles gutturalis (assembly GCF_000699245.1). Taxonomy (NCBI): domain Eukaryota; kingdom Metazoa; phylum Chordata; class Aves; order Pterocliformes; family Pteroclidae; genus Pterocles; species Pterocles gutturalis. The sequence continues at coordinate 47,026 of NW_010135964.1, read as the reverse complement.
GAAAAAATGATGGGATGTCATCAGAGAATATTGCAATTGGGATAAAAACCTTGGTGCAAAGGTTATTTTCATTTTATAATGTGCTTTCTGTATTCCCAGTAACTATATGTGAACAACAGTGGCATTTAAATGTCAGAGGTGAAATCCAGACTTCACTGAAGTCAGCTCAGGTTTCCTGTCCACTTCAAAAGGGCCAGAACTGAACGAGAGTGTTTAGCAAGGAATTTTGTAATCTCTAAATACATATTGGTGTTCCGACTACTGCTGCTCTGCTAGTATTCCATAAATGTCCCTCAAAAACTAAAGATAAGCAGAGAGCTTATCCTTCTCATCTGTTTCCACAATGCATTGGGACAAAAAGATGAAACATCCTGAATTTTATCATTAAAATGAACTCTTCTTAGGGTTTCCCTGCCAACTCTTTAATGAACTGCTCCCACCCCCAAAGCCCCAGAGATTCCTGAAACAGAGAAGGGGAGATGAGAGGGAGATAGTCAGCTCTCAGAGAAATTACTTTCATTTCCTAGGAAACAGCATATCACACACACAAGAAATTCAGCTTCCACTGTTTCAGCAACTCTAATAATAACTACATTGTATTTATATAGAATTTTTCACCAAATGATCTAGGTATTATTTGGCCTAGAAACTCTTTGAGATGGTGTCTGTCTATTATACCTTTGTGCAGCACTTAGCACAGTGGAATCCAATATAGTTGCAGGATTTAGGAGCTAATATAACATAAATATTTCCTCTTTAGACAAAATCAAAATCAAACCAAAGCATTCTCAATAGACATGCAGAGCAGTTAATCTTTGTTAAATTTTGTTTTACAGACAAGGCAATGTGACACAAGGAGTACTAAATCACTTGAAAGAGGTCATAATGATTCTGTGGGTGCATTTAAGGAATTCGCTGTATCACTAGAAAAGTTTTGCAGAGCTCTCACTCCTCTGGGGCTGGGCAGGGAGGAAAAGTTTGTATTAAACCAAAAAAACCTCAGATATGCTTGAAAATTGTCAAAGACTTCAATATCCCAAAATGGATGAGAACAAATTTAAATTGATGAAGCTTTTGGGGCAATCCAAGATTTGTGCAATATAGTTAAAATAATCTATTGCATACTTCTACCAGTTAACAATGCAATTCTATGGGGATGTTTTAGGAAAAGATCTAAATTGAACTGATTTGCTGGCCAAAAATCTAAGAAGTAAAGGACATGCCTGAAAGCTGAAATGTATTTCCTACTTTTGAAGTTCTGGCTCTACTGAGATTCTTGTGATTAGCACCTGGGAGTATGTTGGGAGGGTTTGATACTAAAATGCATGTAAGGTACCTATTCTGAAATGCTACAGAAAAATTAACAAACCAAACATGGATGCTAATGACAGCCAAGTGAATTAACCAGTAAAAGCAGTGTAAATGGCATCCTCAACAAACAAACAAACAAACAAGGTACTAATTCCTGAATCAAGTGGCATTATAATCTTTCTCTTAAAATCCATTTTGAGGGCAGATTTCAGTAAAGTACATTTTTATGGTAATTAGAAGCCAGGTTCTATAGCTAGAAAAGTTGCTGCTTTTCTGCTTATTTCTAACATTCTATTGTTCTGTACCTATCAAAGTTAGGACCTGTTAAGTATCGGCACTTTTTTAACAAGAAACTCTAAGTAAATTCTTTTAAATTGAATCTCTGTTGCTAGCAAAAGAGATTAAAGCCCCCCTGCTCATACTGCCTTAATTGTTCAACGTATTTATGTAGCAACCCTTTCAGAAGTTGAAATTCTTACTAACTTCAGTCCATTTAATCTTCAAATTCACTTTGGAACAAAATTTTCTCTGTGTTTCTTATTATAAAGCAACAACAAACGGAAGCTCAGAAGTTCATCTTAAGCTATTTGGACTGGCAGTGTCAAAGCATTATGTGACCTCTGAAGCATAGTAATAGCCTGGAAGAACTACCGAAAGGTTCTGCAGGAGCCGATAAACCTATTCAATTTCAGAGACAAATGCTCTGGTGTTATACTTTTCCAGATAGGAAGCTGTGAAAATCATGCGTCACCTAGATCACCAAACTGCAGGTCCTTACAGTCACTTAGACATGTCAGCGAAGATTTACAAAAGGAACACATTTTCAGAAGGAACTGCACAGCCTCTTCTGGAAGGATTGCTTTAAAACCAGCTTATTCCTTTGGCTACTGGGCTATGTGGAAAAAAAAAAAAAAGATCCTCACACATCACACATTTTCTTTCTCAAAATAATTTAAAAAATCAGTTTATTTTCTAAAAAAATTTGTTAGTTCTCATTATTTCATTTGAATAGCAGTTAGAAAGAGCTCTGACCTAAACTGCAAAATCAATAAACTTCTACTGTGTCTGTGGCACATAAAACAGGATCTACAGCAGCTTCAAACAGGATCTACAGTGAGCCACGAAATGCAGCAAGAGCACACAGTCTTTCCAGTGTTACCTACCGAGGAGGTGACCACCTTTCCTTTTCTGACAGATGTAGAGCTTGGAGAGGGCAACACAAGCTGAATGATGGAAGAGTCTGGAGATGTCACCCAAGAAACTAAGCATATGAGCCAAAAGGCACACTGTCTTTGTAACGTGACCTTTTAGTAGGGCAGCTGTTTAGCATTACTAGAATTAAATTCTTCACCTTGCACAAAATATAGAAATGCCTTCCTTCCTCTGATACTATGGCCACTTAGTAGTTAAAAATGCTGAAACTTCCTGGCAAGAAATTGCCATATAAATGCATGTGTGGCAGACAGGATTGGTTTTGGGTTTTTTTCTCTTAGTAGGTGTTATGTGTTAGTTTGTTAGATGGAAGGATTTGTAAGTTATAGAGCTTTATACTTCAAAGGTCAAAGATCTGCTTCCACTCCTGTTTGTCAGGCACTGAACTTACGACCCTGGATGCTCTTCAGTAACCACAGCTCTTCACATTCACCTACTCGGAGGGTGCATCATATGTTTCAGTTAACATCTAACATAAAAACATTTAACATTTCTACATGACTTCTTTCCCCTTAGACTGCTGTTACTCACATTAATGCTCCAGAGTACCTATTTTGAACAAGTGAGAGTAAAACATCTAGAGAAATTCATTATTAGTTAAGATTTATCAGGTACAAAGTTTTTCTACTCAACACTTCAAGAGTTCAAAGGTAGAGCTACCTGGCCTACAAAAATGTTTCCCTCTCAGATCTGTCTTTGCCTTGTAATTAGAAGATTCCAGAATATTTAAAGCCTTTTAAGAATCTTGGCTAATAAAAGCAAAAAGAGAGAAAAAACAAATGCAGAAGTGCGGAAACTGTATTCTGCAGTCTCAGCATCTAATATGGAAAAAAGAGTTTCTCTGTTTTGAAAGATATGCAAAGTATTACCTCCTTGTGTCACCTTCAAGTTTTCCTTCATTAAATTATATCAGAAAAATGTCCTCTCCTCAAAACAGTGTTATAAGCTGAAGTTGGAGCCATCTGGTCACTACTTCCTGTACAGCTATGAGTTCACTTTGAGCTTGAGTAGCCTTCAGATTTAAATAAGCAATATTATTGTACTGAGTTAGGGTTTAGTTGATTTTTTTTCCTAAATTGCATCTAATCTTTTTGAGGCTGGCCCTTCATTAAAAAAGAGGCTATAAAATCTCTATTGCAAGAAGATGTATGATGCCTATAAACCATAAAATGAGGGAAAAAGTGTGTACAAAGGAGTCTTTTCTTGTCCCTGTTGTCATCATTGGGAAATTAATGCTTACTGTTGAGATTTCCCTGTTATCAGTAAAGGCACCGCAACAGAACAGAGGGATGCCAGACACATCATGCTTTCTGTCTACGTTTTTAATTCCTGCATTAGACAGCAGATAGAGCAAATCAGGAAGTTTAACCAATATTCTTCAGGGGAACGAGGGTAAATAAATACAATAAATACAACACTCAGGTTAAGAAACTAAATCTCAGAAGACGAGTAACATAGCCAAAGAGGAGCTCAAAGCTCCTCCGTCTTAAATACAGTCTTAATAATTTTGTAGTAAATTGTATTTCTCCACAAGAAAATCAGTTCCTTATTTCTTAGAGCAACATAGAAAGGTAAGAAAGGCTGTGAACGTGTTCTATCTCTTCTTTCTGCAGCCTGCAGGAAAGCTGAGGCCCTCTGAAGACACATTTTGACAGCATCCCGCAAGGCACTCATTGGTTATGCTGCTGAATCCACAATACCATGTGGGAGAGGAAGGCTGTACCTCAGACAGAGACAAATTCTAAACTTTGCTTTTCTTTGTGTACTCAGATGCACAGAGAAGTTCTCATCTCCCTGAGCATCTTCCTTGGGATTTCCTGAGCTCAGATCACCCTTCTAAATGGCAGTTAAAAACTAAACTCAGTTAGGAATAAACTAAACTTTTTCATTGAGCATCTCTAAGCTGTATCCCTTGAGCATCCCAGCATTTGAACAGCAATCTGAAGGTTGAAGCAAAAGATGGATGAAGATGGCAGCTGAGCTGGGCCTTCCACGTTTAAGATCAAGCTCCATGATTGATGAACCATCAAAGCCTCTCAACAAGTGTAATTAATTCAGTGACAGATGGCTATGCTGGCAGTGTTTGAATACATAAATTTGGAGTGGTAGCTCTTCCCAATGTACCTCTGTGGCTGTAAACTCAAATGCCCAGTGACAATACAGATAAAACAAAGTGTCACTAAATGCTTTAATATTTCTAGCATGTAAAAAAAAAATATTGCCACAGTTGTGAACTATTTATTGGGAAGTGACAGCTAATTTGGATCAGAAGTCAACTTGAGAGAGGAGATGTGTATATACCCCAGTTACGAAGGAGATAAACCTGGAGTTTGGGAGGCCTAGCAAGAGAAGAAAAGGTCTTCAGGTAGCCCAGGACACAAGTAAGCTTTCCCCAGGAGGAATGACATCCAGGGAGAAGAGCAGAAGTGGCAATGAGTCTGGATCTCACTGGGGTGAAGGCAACCATGGGGGAAACCCTCAGCAATATTTTGGCTATCTGGCTACTTCCAGGCAGCAGCACTTCCTCCAGGAGAAGCTGAAGAGGGGGTTAACAACCAAAAAGACACACACACACATACACACACATTGGTTTATGCATTTTATGCCACCTACACAAAATATGCCTGTATACCTTAAGACATACATAAACAAACTGGCCACTGGCCTCATCCCCTGAGCAGCTCCATATCGGGACATCAGGTGGATTCCTGCAAGAAAGCTGCTTCTGAAAACACCCATTGTTGTCCTATATTAGGGCACAGCATTGTCCAGATGGGGTTAATGTGAAGCTATCTTACCTTAAGCAGTGGCCATCCAAGTCCCCACAAGCCACATTCTTGCCAGTCTTCTCACCATGCTGGTTATCGTCAGTACTAGAGGAAGAAGCCTGGTGGAGGGGTTCTGGTGATGGTGTAGCCTGTTTCCGTTCCCTCCTTCTGTCACATCTCTGGCCAAAACATCATTTGGCAACATCCTTAACTACATTGGGTGACCTAAGGGAGTGGTAGGTACAGACAGGATACTCTGCTCTGTGTGTCTCTCCAGTCCCACATAATCTATGTTTTTGATCCATTGGTCCTCACCCTTTTACCATTCTTTATTTGTTTTTTCTGACAATCCTTTGGCTTTCCTCAGGTCTGTGTCGTTACACCTCCACTTCACCTGTTTCTTTTTGTTTTTAGGTGATGGGAATTGACATTTCTTTTAGTCAAGAATGCTTCTCTAACTGGGAAACCAACAGGAAGAATATGCCCTTAAACTGCTTAGGGAAGGCAGTAAATGCATATGACGCTGCTCCATAACAGTCTCTAGTTATTTATGGCTCATTGACTTTCTGAGCTGTATATGGATGTGTACCATCAGTAATACTCATTGGATTTCTCTCCCAAAAGTTTGGGCAGTCCTCTCTTGAAACCATGTACACTTTTAGCACCCACAGCACTCTCTGTCTGTAAGTTCCCCAAGTCTACATCCAGCTTCCATCATATCTTCAGAATCCTACTTGAATCAGCTCCATGAAGTGTCCTCTTTTTCTTTCATTGGGAGAAAGAGTTTGCTCCTTATCTTTTCCCTGGCATGTATCTTTTTATGGACATCCCCCTTAAATTGCTGGGGACAGGGTTAATTCACTAGTAATGGTATTTGAAAAGAATTAAAAAGTAGAAGTCCAGGTCTAAAGTGCAATATTCATCAGGTACTTACACCTATTAATTTTATAGTAAAATAGTACAAACATATCACTGCTGTATGACCTGTTTGCAGCCTTTTGTCTGAGAAATTGTTTTTTCTTCAGAAAAAATGTTTGGTTCGTTAACAGTAAAACAGCAATCCTATGCCTTGCCTCAAAAAGCCTCTTTCTAACTAAATTTCATTTAATAAGACAACATCTTATTCACCTCATTGATTTTACTCCCACAGACAAATAAAAAATTACAATTATTTGAAGGAAAAAATGAACTCAGTCCTATTAGTGTCCATGGTCTTGTTTTTCAACATCTACACGCAGTGAATTTATATGGTCTAAAGCAACATGACCATTTCAGTTCTATGCAGTCAATATTAACATTTTTTTCAGAGCTAAAATAGCTGAGATTGAAGGGATCTTTAAAGCTGGGAATGTATCAGATTGTGTACCATTTATAATTTTGTATTTGTCAACTAAGGCATCGCATGTGTCAGAGGCAACTAAGATTTCCTAAAATAACCACAATATTTGGATACCCCAGGGATACTTGAATATTCAGAATATTTGGATACACAAAGGATCTTAACTTTGTGGCATCTAAAATCAGACATTTTAAGTTGTCTCTGGCTGATATTCAGATGTAGGTAAAACCTTCTGAAAACCAAGGTAAAATTTGGATTAAAAAATATGTGTTGCATGGTGTGCATATGGCATATAAAATTCCATATTCTTTTCATTGTAGTGCAGATGTTACTACTGACAGTAGCTCTGGCTTTATTGGTGTAAAGAGGTATTTGAAACGTGGCCCATAACAAGGCCTGTAAGAGCATGGAACCATTTCTAGCAAACAACTTAAACTAATGTCAAGTTACTCAGAATTTTACCTCTTGAGTTTTTACCAGTGTCCTATTCTGAGTCAGCCATGTGCTATCTTCTGCTTTTAGGGAAGGGAACAGCCTGGGTCACCCGGTTCCTGCAAGGTAGTGAGAAAGATGGGGTTTCCTGCAGGAATGATAAAGCTTCACAAATATGGATCCTCCATGAGACCAGAACCAAACTGACAGGGTTGGCCCAAAAGACCAACTGGATCCTGGGCTGCATCAAAATAAGCACGGCCAGCAGGTCAAGGGAGGCAATTCTCCCCCTCTACTCTGCCCTGGTGAGGCCCCACCTGGAGTACTGCGTCCAGTTCTGAGCCCCCCAATGCAAGGACTTCTAGCTGTTGGAGCGGGACCAGAGGAGGACCACGAAGATGATCAGAGGGCGGGAACACCTCCCCTGTGAGGACAGGCTGAGAGAGTTGGGGTTGTTCAGCCTGGAGAAGAGCTCCAGGGAGACCTTATAGTGGCCTTCCAGTACCTGAAGGAGAGATGGGGAGGGACTTTTTACGAGGGCATGTAGTGGCAGGAGGAGGGGTAATGGATTTAAACTGGAAGAGGGCAGATTTAGAGTAGATATTAGAAAGAAATCCTTTACTGTGAGGGTGGTGAGACAATGGAACAGGTTGCCCAGGGAAGCTGTGGATGCCCCATCCCTGGAGGTGTTCAAGGCCAGACTGGATGAGGCTTTGAGCAACCTGGTCTAGTGGAGGGTGTCCCTGTCCATAGCAGAGGGGTTGGAACTAGATGATCTCTAAGGTCCCTTCCAACCCAAACCATTCTATGATTGTGTAATTCTATAACAGTCCAACTCCATGGTCAAACCACCCTTGAATCATCCAGCTGTTGGCTATTGCATTCCTGACATGCCAGCAGATCTTCAAGTCTGAGAGTAGTTGTTTGAAAAGAAATGATGATGGGTCATCTCTTGCTTCAGCTGACCCCTCATAAATTTACTATCTCAATCCTTTGCCTTGGGCAGTTGGTAGGTGATTAATAGTCCCAATCTGTGCAATGCTGGTATGTGCTGATATGCACTGCTAGACAGTTCACAAATAAGAAGAGTTTACACCAGCAGTACCTTTAATATTGCATGGAATAACATCCTGTTTGGCCTGCAGGCAATCCTTACTGAGAACCAGCATCTTTGTCTTAGAGGGGAAAATTAAGCTGTTTGTATTACTTGCGAGCATTGCATTTCCATGGGTGAAGCGGAAGACAATAATCACAACAAACCCACGACACTCACCTCATCTCCCCAGTAAAAACTTCAGGATAATAAGTAAAGATCTCTTTCTTCTAAACATGCATTATTTGTGTTTGTTTTCATGCAGAGCCAGGCTTTTCTCCAGTTTTACTGTGGCTGTATGTGTATCCAGATAATTAGAAGCACCAGCGACAAAGTATGTTATACACTAAGATGACTTTCAATGTGTTAATGCAAAAACCCACTAGTCAATCAGAACTTGTCAGGTTTATGCACAGGCAGTTAAATCTATGGACAGATATTTGCACAATTCCTGCTTTCCAGAAAGCTTTCAGACTCCCTTGGCCCAGCCAAAATCAGGAAAGCATGGAAAGTGACTACCTCAACAGTAGTAACTTAATTTTGGCTTTTTTTTTTTTTTTTTTTTTTAATTCAGACCCTTCCTTTTGTCTCCCTTTTAGAGGGGAAAACCAAATTTGATTGCTTTTTTTAATAAATCAGCCTTCAGGCTGTACTGAATGCAACTTCAGAAAGCTTGCTGGTTTGTTTTTTTTTTTTATTATATACTCGAGGGACGTATGTTGTACTGTGCATGACCTGTGTTAGCATGAGAAGAAATCTCAATACAGAGGTGTTATTGCAAGAGAAGGCATTTTTATAGCAAATGTTATCTTCACAATATGTTTTAATTCTTTCACACTTCAAAATGGTTGCTGCAGACTATTGCACGAATAAAGGGTTTGTTTATACTCTGCTGATACTGGCTCCAAATGCAATTGAACTTCTGCTTGTTTACTCACCCACTGCATTTTATAAAGAATAAAGATCTAACAAACTATAATGTGTTTGTTTCAAAAATAGTTAAGTATAGCAAATTGCACACATATGTGATTTTTAGTTTTCTTTCTGCTACCTGGAAACCTACCTAAATTACTTTTCTCTGATGTACAGCACAATGTATGCAAGATTTATGCTGGATCCCTGCTTACACTGCCAGTAGAAGCTGCAGCCCAGTCTGTGGGTCCTGCAGGGCTGTGTCAAGAGGAATGTGCCAAGGTCATATCTCAGTGGGAAAAGGCTGGCTGCAATTTCCACAGAAAGGACTATCTGAAAATCAGTTAGGGAGAGTGGATCATTCTGAAGACTGAAATAATAGAAATAGGATGGGGTTCAACAGTATGATGTCTGAAGTCATTAATTCAGAAGCTAGTAACAGGATTTGAAGCTCTACAGTGAGAGCTCTTCAGTCAGAAAGAGCCCGAGAGGGGAACATTTTGGGTTGATTAGTTCATTGTGGCAGGGTGGGGGAAGAGACACGCTGAAGCCGTGGGTGTGAAAGAGACAAATAATTTAAGTGAGGAGTCTTCTGTGGAACTGAGCTATGACATACAAAGCAATGGGACCTCACCTGAAATGCTGCTGACAGTACTGTTGGCTACCATCTCCATCTCCTACTGGGTGCAGGTGCCCAGGTGCTGGCACCAGCAGCAGCAGAAGCAGCAGGGTTCTGCAGGGGCGGCCCCTGTGCGGAGGGTCCGGGGCTGCCCCGTGCCGGACACAGCCGGTTCCAGCCGGCTCCAAGGGCCCCACCGCGGGGCACAGCTGAGCCCCTCAGCCGCGGGCGGGAGCCTTGGGGAAAGCCTGTGTCAGAAAGGGCAAAGCACTGCCCGGCAGCCAGGGCTGAGGGGAACCATGAAAGGCAAACCCGCCACACAGACAGAGGATGACTCGGAGAAATCAGGTTGATGTCAGTCCAGAAAAATTCAAATACAAAAATATGCCAAGCATGAAGGGGAACAATTGAAAGAAGTGAACAAAGTTTGCAAGGGAACAAACGGGTACAAGTGGAACTGATGAATACATTTACATTACAAACTTGAAGAGAGCAATTTTTAACCCTCAAATCTAAAAATCTCTTCTGTGAAGAGAGTGGGCAAAAATAAGAAAAAACAGCTAGGTCAACAGAAACGTTTGAAACAAAAAAACCCAATCAATTCATCACCAATTCATATCCTGGCTTATATGACCATCAGTAGCAGTAGACAGTTCCTGTGACGTGAAGTCTCATTTTTTTTTTTTAATAAGTGAGAGAAGTATTTAAACCAAAGAGAAAACTCTAGGATACTTGAGATATGATTGAAGCGATCAGAATATTAATTTAAAATCTGACGTAATTTCTGGACAAACAATCAAGATTTCATCCCTAAAGGTACATATTCTGAGAGCTCCTTCCAGCAGGATTGATACTGTAATTTTTATTCAAGCCTATAAGCAGTACAGTACGTTATAAATAACAACAGGACCAAAGTTCTTCACCATAATTCAGCTTGAGAATGAAGGAGCTCCTAATAAACACGCTGCAGAATAGAATCAATTTAACAACAACTAAGGCATTTTAGAATTACATCAATAACTTCTACTCTGCACATCTATTAAAGGCATAACTGAAGGCATTGCTGTTGCTGCACATTCAATAACATGTGAGTCCATTGGTGCATTTCTCCTTGCTTACAGACGACAACATGTTTCAGTTGTAAGGGGGATCTTGGATCATCATTCAAAATCCACTCTACTGAGACCAACTACAGCCTCCTAAGTGCTTTTTGGAGTCCTTTGCTTTGCTCAAAAACTACCTCAAAGCTAAAGAAATGTCCTTCTTGAAGAAAGACATTTGCGTCAGAAGTTTTGTGTGTTATATCACAGCCAGTTATGGGGAAGGGGTGGAGAACACTTCCATCAGTTCCCAGCTCAAGCAAAGACTGCCTTCGAGGAGGCAGAGCAAATCCATTAGCCCCTTCTTTCCAGCAGGAGTGAAAATGTAAGTCTTTACACTTGTAAAGTGGAGACAAAACCATTTCCTTGCCACAGAGGAATGCGCCATGGTTACATGACAATGACTGAAATGCTAAGTGCCACAATGATTAGAGTCCCAGATATTTAAAGAAAGAAATCTCAGAAGATTTTCAAATGTAAGAAGAGAGCAAATTGAGTGTGGAAGATTGTACTCCACTGTCCCCACTCTCCAGCAAGCTAGATGAACTTATTTATCTTTCACAATACCAATTTTTATGACTGTCTGCTGGAAAGCTGCCAGGACTATAGGCAAACAGAAACTGATTCAGCTACTCAGAAGGAACAGCATATCTGAGAATAGGGAAATTATCTATGTAGGAGGTTTGCCAGCAATTTCAATAAATTACACTCTAAAAGATAATACCATGAAATGAAAAAGACCTCTTTAATTAAAAACGCTATTAAAAATGTATGTATATAAATTTAGCTTTATAAAATGAAGACAGAAGAGCTGCTAAGCCAGCTCAGAGTTGCTAAAACTCTGGATTAAGCTAATTTTAAAAATTAGTCTTCTAAATGAGATTTAGAGCTTAATGGGGTCACAACTGTCTTGACTAGTCTTAGTCCAAATAAGCACAAAAGAGATACACACCATTTTTGGAAACTATAAGAGAACCATTGATAAAAACCTCCATACCAACATGGTACAAATTTTAATTATTTCTCTTCCCCTTGGGTTGCAAACAGAAGTGAGACTGTTAGTTTTAACACTCAACTGGGAGTTCCGGAAGTAATTTATGGAAGTACAGCATTTTCAGAATTCAGGTATGTTTACATTAGGTGTCTGGTCCTTGTTATAGGCTAAGGGGAGAAAGACAGACTTTCAGTGTAATGTTCAGAGCACCTAGGGCAATATCTTGCTCTTGTGCCACTTTGCACTGGAATCTCTCTGCATCTACGGACTACAAAGGTAATATCTGGACCCTAATATCATAATTTATAGTCCTAAACTAGCTAAAGAAATTGAGGCAAAACAAAGATCAAGTGAGATTTTTGTCACGTTCAAACTGGCATCAGCAATTTCTTGCATCATTGCCAGAGCATTTTTGAATAGCTGGCATCATCTCTTGTGGGAGAGGGAAAGGCTGCTAATAAAGCCCATTGGATTTTTAGGTAGACTATTAATTTAAATACATTCTTTATTTTTTTTTCCTTTTGAGCTTTAATCCTCCTTTGACACTTTTTATTCTTTACCCAGTGGAACCAGGGAGGGATGTATTACTGAAATGTTTATAGTTTCCTCCAGAAGAAAATAAGTAAAATATAAAAAAATAGATCTGTTTCAACATCTTCCACACAGCAACCATTATGATATGGAAATATGGTTTACTAAAGATAAGAGAAGGTAACAGGGGTGTGTTGCCGGTGGTGTGGCGGACGGAGTGGCCCAAGTACGAGTACAGTGTAGCAGACCTGATTTCTCTGCTGTGGGTCTATCAAGGGACTCTGATGTTGTTGTGGTTTAAGCCCAGCTGGCAATAAGCACCACACGGCCACTCGCTCACTCCTCCTTCCCCTGGTGGGATGGGGAGGAGAATCCAAAGGAAAAAAAAAATGTAAAACTGCACGGCTTGACACAAGGACAGGGAGGGACCACTCACCAGTTATGGTCATGGGCAAAAAGACTCAGCTGGGGGAAAAAATTTATTTGATTTGGCACCAATCAAATCAGAGTAGAATAATGAGAAATGAAACCAAATCTGAAAAGCTCAGCTTTGCTCCCAACTTCTCTACTTCCTCCTCCTGAGCGGCATAGGGGGACAAGGAATAGGGGTTGTGGTCTGTTCATCACACGTTGTCTCTGCTGCTTCTTCCTCCTCACTCTCTTCACCTGTTCCAGTGTGGGGTCCCTCCCACAGGAGAAAGCCCCCCATGAACTTCTCTGACGTGAGTCCTTCCCACAGGCTGCAGTTTGTCATGACCTGCTCCAGTGTGGGGCCCTTCAGCGGGGAGCAGTCCTTCAGGAACAGACTGCTCCAGCATGGGCTTCCCACGGAGTCACGGCCTCCCTTGGGTGCAGCCACCTGCTCTGGTGTGGGGTCCTCCATGGACTGCAGGTGGATATCTGCTCCACCGCTGACCTCCATGGGCTGCAGGGGAACAGCTGCCCTCTCACCATGGCCTACAGGGGAATCTCTGCTCTGGCACACTTCCTCCGCCTCCTTCTTCACTGACCTTGGTATCTGCATAGTTATTTCTCTCACGTCCTACTCCCCTCTCCACTGCTGGTTCCCAGCAGGTTTTTTTTCCTGTCTTAAATATATTGTCACAGAGGTGGATCCACTGTCACTGACTGGCTGGGACTTGGCCAGAGGCAGGTTCAACTTAGAGACAGGGAAGCTCTATTACCTTCTAACAGGTATCCCTCCCTGTAGCCCTCCCTGTTGCTACCCAAACCCTGACACACAAACCCCATACACATGCACAAAGTCAAATTACTTTCTCACCCACCCTGTAAGTAAATTGAAGTCAAAGATATGAGACCTACCTTAAGTCCTTCATGCTCTTTGGCAGAGGACTAAATGTTGTCACAGTTTTACAGTTCCCCGAAAAGTTACCCATAACTGAAAGATTAGCTTCTGTCTAGAGAAGAATCGCAGGTAGCACACATTGGGCTCTCATAAATAGCTTTTCATTGTATGTCTTTCTTTAACGAGGGAATAAACAGCTTGAGGTAACAGGTTATTTTCAAGAAAATTAATAGGACTGCTCATCCAACTAATTCACTAGTCATCTTGGTTAAAGCCAGGCATTCAGGGTTAAAACCTAAATTATTCTTTACATTCCATTTTGATTTTTTAAATTAGGACTTTCCAGGTCTTTTACCAGCTAGCACCACGTTTTTATACTTTCTGGGAATAAATAAATAAATTTCTCTATGCCTTTACATAGGAGCTGATACTGTCAAGGTGTTAAGGGACATCTTCATGGAATCCTGCATACTCACTTTATACTTTAAACACTTCCAAAAGTGCTAAAATCAGGGACCTGAGGCCCCCCATTATAATCTGTAGAGAGTGACATTTTAGCATGAAACTGAGAACACACTGATTAGATGCCTGAAAAGGTGAACTGACTTCAAGCAGCAGTAACACACAGGGCTGCCACACACAGAGTATGGATTACAGACTCGTTGGCCAGCATCCCTTCCATGTGATAGCATTGCCCTCGCAAAGCACATATGCTCCACAGTATGGTCTGAGGTGCTCAAGCCAAATGAACACATGCCTTGACTGCTATGCAAGGATCCTGGCAGTTGATTCCATCTGCTAACACCACACTTTAGAACAGAGGGAAGGTTATTTCTGACATGAATATATTTTCTTCTGAAGCACAGAGTCCTTGTTCGCCAAAAGACCTCAGAACAAGGAAGGACTGAATGTTCAAACCGAAATTCCCTCTTGATTTTCATCAGGTAAATGTCTCAGTGAATCTTTACATTGGTGCTGGCACTGTCAATGTTAATACTGTACCTGCTTCATGGCTGAATAGAAGATGCTAGTCTACCTGGATGCCAGCCTAGCAAATCTATCCACAGCTAACTGCTACTCCAGGGAGCAATTTCAACTTTGCAAGAAGGTACTCTCAGATATACAGCAATCATCATCCTGAAAAAAACTACCCCAAACCCCAAGTGTTCTATTGTTTGGGTAGGAGGTGTTTGAAAAATCTTGTTGTAGGCGATAACTGTAACAAAGAACAGAATTGCTGCTTGTGGAGTAGGAGGAAAAGAGTTCAAAATGAATTAACACAGCTCATTGGTTGCAGTAACCTTTATGAAAAATGTGCTTTCTAATTCCAGAGATCTTCTAATCCACTAATAGAGAAGCATATGCTCTATATTAAGCTGTATATAATGAAATAGATAGCTATAATCACTTCAACAGAACAAGGAGCAGTATCAGCCAGTATGTACTGCAAGTCAGGCAAGCTATTTATTTTGTCAGCAGTTGGAACATACAGCTGCTCGTGTTTGTTAGTATTGCACATTCATCATTACATTTATTTGCTTACTTACAGACTGGTATGAAGTGCTACTTCTCTTTCCAGCCCAATAAATTACAAACTGTATATATCACAGACATTATACAGAAATATGTATTACACATGAATGGGATACAAGGATGAGAGGGATGGGAGACAGAAAGAGGTGCACACTCTTAAAGATTTAACCCAAATTCTTCTGAGAAAGAGGGTTTCAAGGCTCGGAAGTCTGTGCTGCATGTTGTGTACACAGTAACGTGTCCACTTGGTTTAATATTTGCCAGGCAAATCACAAAGCCCTCTCAGGCTACAGCAGCATATAATCTCCTTGAATGTTTTCCTGAGCTCCTGACTCCGGAATGCATAGATGAGTGGATCGATGATGGAATTGCACATGATGAGGATGAGGTAAAAGTTAAAGTGGGACATGAAGCACACACAGTAAGGGTTGTGGGGGCAGGAGATGTAAAATATCAGGTGCAGGAAAAATGGAGCCCAGCACACAACAAAAACTCCGATCAGGATGGTGAGAGTGATGGCCCCTTTCATGTTAGCCCCTTGGCGAATAGGGCCAGTCCCTGGAAGAACAGCAATCTTTCTGATATGCATCCGAGCCATCATGAACATGTGGACATAGAGGGATGCCATGAGAATGAGCATAGTGAAGAACATGCTAATAAGGCAGATGATGACAACACTGCTGTCAGAGTAAATGATGAACAAAATGCCTGAGACTGTGCAAGCAGCCCAGATGCATGTGATGATGACCCCTACGCGCTTCACCGTCATGATGTTATGGTACTGGAGGGCGTAAAAGATAGTAAAGTACCTGTCCACTGCTATTGAGAGGAGACTGCAAATTGACGCAAGCAAGGAACTGCAAATCACTGAGTCAATGACATTGTCAATGTTTATGGTAAAGCTCTGTGCATCTGTGTCTGTATTGTTTAGCAGCGTGATGACAATAGTTTCTGATCCATTGGATACACTCACTAGCATGTCAGCCACTGCCAAGCTACAGATGAAGAAGTACATGGGTGAATGGAGGTTCTTGTTCTTGGCTATTGCCACAATGACCAAGACATTCTCCAGCAAGCTGATGATGCCCAGAGTCACAAACACTTCGGGGGATATGAAGAGTTGCTCGTAGCAGCCTCCCGAGGAGTGGCCCTTTGCATTGGGCTCACTTGCATGTCCATGCAGTCTGTAGCTGTGGTTCCAGAAATGGAGAGGCTGGAGTGTCCCACGGTGCTGGGTGAAATTCATCTTATGGAGAGCCCTTTCAGCTTCCTGCTTTTAAAACTCCTGTTCCTTTTGCATTCCTTTGAAAACCCTCTTTGGCTTTTCAGCTTGGGAAGAAAAGAAAAATAAGGCAGCACCGAGGCAGGCAGAAGTTCAGAACATTTTGACTGCTGTTACAAAATAAGGTTTCAAACTCAGAAATGCTGTTTTACGCTCTCCCAGATGCAGCTTCTGATCATCATCACATTTACCTTGGTGATCTATGCCACAGAGTCCCAACAGTCTGTAAGTTTGCATCAGATTCTCCCCTATGGTCAGTTCCTGATTAGATCACTGGTATGCTGCAAGGTTTTTTTGTTCCCTTCCATTAAGAGAGGCAAACATAAAATGCCCAAGTGACTACTGCGGAGCTGAAACTAATTTCAAACTGCAAGCACCAGTCTTGCTGTCAGACAGTGCATGCTGCCTGCCTGTTTTATGGTGTGTGGAGGAGAAAAATATTCAGGGCTCTCTCCGCCTCTGCTTTGCCTTCCAGCCAATGGGGCTCAGGAGCTGCAGAGTGGAGAGGCTGCTGATTCTGAGCCTCCCTGAAACATCACATGGCACGGCAGATTCAGATGCAGCATGAGCTACCAGTAGCTACAGGAAAGTCGATTTGTTTCCCTTCTTTAACTCCTCAGAATAGTATTTTAATACCAATTTTTAATTAACCATCTTGCAGAACTGTATTAACAGTCTTATAGAATTCCTGCAGCAGAACTGGTGACTTTTTGCTTTTCAGACTGTGATTTACTGTGATTTACTCTTGCCCCTTCAGTGGCACAAAGTTGCTCTGCCTTGTATATCTGGCAAAACAAGAAAAGAACAAGAACCAAGAGAATACTTATTTCCTCTTGGTTCTCTCTCCCAGATCTCCTTTGCATTGCTAACTTTTCTATGCCTTAGTTAGGCATAAAAATGACATCTTTCTATGCCATTTGCAAGATGTGTTGTTGCAAGCTTACATTATAGTCCCTAAGCTTCTTATGATTTTTAAGAAATTGAGACCATCTAAGGATCAAAAACAGAGCAAAGAGCCAAAGTCACAAATGACTTAATAAATTATCCTTAAAAAAGTAATTTTTTCCCAGGTAATAGCCCTCTTCATCTTCTTATTTCCAGGAAGGAAAAGATGATAAAGTTGATTGTAGAAGCCCTGTCAATATCAGGAATTAGGGTGTTGGGCAGAAAAAGAAAATTCAGTATTTAGAACAGATGAAAGAAAGCAACAGGAGACAAAGTTGAACCTGTAAGAAATTGGGCTTAAACAATAGTAATGACACAAAAGTGTCAATAAATCGAAAAGTCCACCTGAAAGCATGCCACTGAGCTTATCTGGTATGAGCTGAAAGTCAGCTTGTGTGCAGTCTGTCAGGCAAAGCCCTTGAGAAGAAGGAATAGAATGCCAAATGAATACGAAAAGACAGGAACACAAGTTGTTTTGCTGTTTCCTCTTCAAGCATTGTAACTGAGGATTGGAAAACAAATATATTGAACAAACCCTAAACTACACGTGGATTTTAATGCTATACAAGCTATAGGAAAGTCAGTCACTACAACTGAGAGTAATGTTTTCAAGGAAGTTGTTTGAATGAACATTTCCAGTCAACTACCAGGAAGGCTGTGGAGGGGTTTGTATCTGATGCAGGTGTCTATTTTCTTCAACCTCTCATCTTTTTTAATTCTTCCATGCATTAACTGGTTTTCAAACAAACACTTATAGAGAGACACAGGAATACAGCATGCCTGTGGAAGCGCAGCTATTTTTATTAAACACCCCAGCACCAGGATTTGCTATGGATCCATGGTTACAAAGACCTATATCAGATGAAAAACCTTAGTTAATTGTTTCTGGGCCTTTCCCCAGCTATTTTTATTAAACACCCCAGCACCAGGATTTGCTATGGATCCATGGTTACAAAGACCTATATCAGAAGAAAAAACCTGAGTTAATTGTTTCTGGGCTTTTCCCCAGACAGATTGCTTCATAAAACTGAAGCATAAACACCCAAGACAAGCAAAATAACCTGTGGCACAGGAAATCCTACATTTATCAGTTTGGAAAACATCATTCACCAGCAGCATCCTTGCAATGCAAGAATAGCTTACTGCTGAGAGGGTGAGATTTACTTTCCTATCAAGACATGATGCAAGCCAGGATTCAAAAAGATTTATTATCTAGTTACTGATCCCTGGGCCAGTATACAGTAACTCCTGCCACAGACAGGACTTGCATACCTTACGGACATATCTACAATGCGAGAACAGGGAGAAAATTTATATCAAGACTGATGGGGGAGAGCAGCATCTTCCCAGACTAGGTATTTTTCTACACTTGCAGACAGAAATGTGTAATCTTCAATTTATCTCAGGGAAGCAGCCACTCAGCATCCCTTCCTTCACCACCTCGCTCCATGCTGGAAGTGCCCACAGCACGGGGATCTCTCCCCTTCACCTGCTCAGGTGGAGCTAGAGCAGGACAAGTTGGCAAGAACAGAGAGAAGCTACCTCCAGAGGATACTGCCCCGTTTGCTCCAGCTGTCTGTCAGTCTATCCCTCTTCTGGCTCCTCTCTTTCTCTGGACATTATCTCTGTTTTCATCCCCATTTGTCTTTCCATTACTATCTTTCTGCACCCAGAAGCTATCCAGACAATACTCCATACTTGATTTTTCTCTGGACGTAGTCACAAAAATGTAACATTGGTTACAACAAAGGAAAGAAAAGACCACTTCTCTCCCACCCACAGCCATCACTCACCTCAAAATTTCTACTTACGCTCTGCAATTTTGGGACAAGGTTGTTTTGGTGTGTTAGCCATTCATATTTGTGGGATGAGGGTACATGACTTGAAGCAATAGATTTATGGTAGCTTAGCAACTCAGTTGAGGCACTGAAGAGGTGGTGTACCATTAGCCTGCTCTGACTAGAAGGTAAAGGAAGTTATATGAGCACTTTTTAAATGAGAGAAGATGTATGTGCATTTAATACCTCTGTGGTAGAATATGGATACGTGCCTCTGGCTCACACTTAACAAAAACTAAATCATATAATGTTAAAATCAGTCAAAGTATCCTTGCTCTCTCATGCCTGAAAGTACATCAATATTTAATTTTTTTTAGTCATAGATAACAGGAGTATTTTCTAATGTACATTGCCTAAACAGTTCCTTAAATTTTAAAAACCAGAGATGAGATAATATATCTTTCAAAATTGGTGGCTAGCAAGCTTTTCAGCACCATGGAAAAACACCCATGGCTGCAGAAGACTACAAACTGATAAGAGTGATATCCCAGTATGAGCTCGAGCTCTTAAGAGAAATAAAACATCAATGAAAATTTGATACCAGCCTCCCCTTTCATATGAGGAATCATATGATCAAAAATATCATTTTGACCTGTCTTTAAAAATGTCAATTTTAAGACTTCCCCCTACACAATTCCCCCATGTCCTAAGCTCTGTTTCCAGCTACCCCCCAATGCCCACCCTCCAGACAGGGTTACAGCCATCTCCACCACACAACATTTTGAACAGCTGAATTATCCTCTGACAGTAGCTTTTGAAAGTCAGAAGAAAGTGTTCACTGTAATCAGTCATAAGCAGATAAAATCCCAGCAGTGATACAGGAAGACAGGCAGAGTCATGAGCAGGCTGTGTAGGTCCACTATGGGAGAAAAAGGAAGGCAGAGGGAGTTAGCATGGGCACTTCCCTGCTCAAATGCAGTCTGAGATCTCTTTGAATCCCATGTCCATGTTGCTCAAGCACAGAGAGGATAGTTACCACTTCGACAGCTGTCAGTGGAAACAGAGGAGGGGCTGTGAGAAGCTGGGTAGAAGGAGGAGCCAGAGAAGCAGATTATTAACAGTTAATCAATCCCTCAGATTTGGGCGAGTGTGCCAGTACTGTGGAAAGGATGCTGCTGCATTTACATGCACAAGCATAATTGAAGGAAGTTTTTGATGCTCAGATCTAGTTTCGTGCTCAGATCTAGTTTTCCAGTCCATTCAACACCTCAAGTCCATAACACAGCAAAAAGACTGTAGTATATTTTAGCATGCTGATTTTGAAATATAAAAGGAGCCAGGTAATTAAACTTTGGAAGCTTATATGAGATTTTAGCCTGCATCATATCTATTACAGCAAAGGCAAATTCTGCCCTAACACTCAAAGTACTCACCAAAAATGACTCAAATAATGCAATGTATTTTTCCATCCTACCCACAGATGCCATCGGAAGAAGTATTTATTTGATTCTTTCTGCTTACAATAAATTAGCATAAGAGCAATGTAGAGATGCTTGTTTGTTACTGTATTTGGACTGGTAGCTTTTTAAGTTGGTCCTTGAACATATTGTTTTATTTTCCAGAAAGTCTGATACAAGCATGAAGATACATATCAATACAGACCTGACTATCACAAACTTCAGATGCTACCCTAGGATGTGTAGGAATACAGAGAACTGGCACTGGTTTTGGATGAAGTAAAGGTGATGTTTGTTGCAGATAACCAGGAAAATCCACAGGGTAGAAGGCCACCAGTTCTGCAGCACAGAACTTAAGAAGTCTTGTGTGCAATGTTACTTCACAAAAAAAAAAAAAAAAATATATATATATATATAGACCAGATAAATTATATTGTGCTTGTACAAACAAGTTCAAAGAAGAAGTAATGAGTCAGTGGTGGGTCTTAGTCAATCAAGAATAAATTGTGCAGTCAAGCTTCTATATGGAGACACAGAAATGTTGGCTGGATTGTACTTCTGGAGTTAATCTCATCCAGCTTCTGCTTGGAATGGGATTGCCACCACTATTGGATCACATCAGCTGTGGCTTTGTCTAGACAAGTCTTGAAAAATTCCAAGAATGGAGATCCCACAACCTCCTTAGGTAACCTGTTCATACTCTTCATTGCTTTCCTTGTTGAAAAGTTTTTCCTAATCTGAACCCCCTAAGACTAGGTTACATCCCCAACAGGAGAGGCAGAGGGAGCTGGACTGGTAAAGTTTGTTGAAGAGGCTAAGGGGTGATCCAATAGCAGATGAATCTAATCAAATAGCTATGGAAGAGAAGGTACAAAGGTTATAGGTCCAAGCTCCTCTTGGTAGTGCCAGGCAATATAGTAAGAAGCAGCACTCACAGATGGTGGCTTGGGTGTGTAACCTCCGTTCCTGCCCATTGTGACAGCCCTTCAATGAACCATATTCAGTTTCTCCACATCCTTCGTGAACTGCAGAGGCCCAAAGTTAAACACTGTTCCGGGTACAGCCTCACTCATGCCAAGTAGAGGGGGGTAATAACCTACTTCAATCTGTCAGCTGTACTTCTTCTAACGCAGCTGAGTGCTTACTTTGCCCCATTTGCAATGGTAATGCACTTTTGGCTTATATTCACGTTGACATTCAACATAACCCCTTTGCCATCCTTTTCAGCAAAGCTGTTACTCAGGCAGTCAGCGCCTGTCATGTACTGATGCATGGGGCTACTCCACCCCATGCAAAGAGCTTTGCATTTTTTGTTCACCTTCATAAATTTTCTGTTGGCCCAATACTCATGCCTCCCAACATCCCTCTGGATCAAAGCTCTGCTGTTTAGTATGTCCACTATTCACCCCCTCAGTTTACTACAATTTGAGAATTTTTGGATGGTGCATTCTGTGTTGACATCCCTGTTAGTGATGGAAATGTAAAACAATTACTCCTGGTAAAAGGCCCTAGACTACTCCATTTGTTCCCAGCTATTGGCTGGATGTTGCCCAGTGTTCAGTATATTGATCACTACCTTTTGAGACCATCAGTCCAAGCAGTTTTCAAACCACCTGTGACATGCAAATGAAAACATTGGTCAGTGAAAAACTGGTTTGATAAATTTTCATCTGGCCTTTTATTTTGGAGCACTGATTGCCTTATAATCTTTGTAATTTACTTTTAACATTTCCCACTTGGGGTTAAAGCAGTTTTTAAATCAAGGAGATTCAGTGTTGAGAGCAGGAGTCTCTGTAGCTTGTCTTTTCCTCAAGTCTGTTAGAAGAGCAGGAGAACTCTCCAGCCTATCTGGCCACTGCAAGGCAGAGAAATGTATATACCGCTACACTTAACTTGAAGATGCTGTAAATGCATGGAAGCAGAATGTTTCCCATTAAAATGGCACGAGAAGCACACGAGCTTTAAGCACTTAACTGGTTAAATCTGATCTCTTTTCTGTTTTAGGTGATCACTGTTGCCATCATGGAGACCATTAATTTGCTGTTAATGCAGCAATCACCATCCTTGGCCTAGCCTTTTCATTCCCATTCCGTCCCTCTTGAATAATACATTTTCTTCCACTTCTTTGTAGATTCTGTCTGTTCACATACATCTGAAGCGCTCTGTTCAAGCACTTTGACTCCACCATCTCCTTAGTGTTGATATTCCTGTCCAAATACCTCTCCGAAAGACATACAGCAGCACGCAGCATTAAGTACAAATTAAACATTGCCATTCATCCAAAACAGCAAACAAATAATCAATAATCCTGAATTTGTGACTTCCTTGGTTTGTTCTATGCCAAAAAATAAGCTGTTAACCTGGCCTTTTCCTTTCTTCATAACCTTTGTATAGAAATACAGCAGAGGAACTACTTTTAACAACTAAATGCTCTTCTTCACTCCTCATACACTCCTGAACAGAGTAGTTTTGAGTACTACCCATGCTTCTCTCCCTTTGGATCATGAGATCACTTTATATTATGAAGTTTAGAATGATCTTCACTTTTCCAGTTTATCATATTCAGTTTTCTGACAAAATGATAATCGGTGTTTTTCTGTACTAGAGGTGCAGTAGCATTTTATTCTAGTAGAAAAATGACCTAGTCAGTCCAGCTGTCTAACCATGAAAGCTTGAAAAATGGTATGTCTCACTATAGTTGAATGAGAACCAGAGAACCAAGGCAGAAAAACTGACAGATCATCATTTAGTGACAGTCCAAGTGGCAAAAAAGCAGCTGTTTTCGATGATGTCAAGTCACTTCAATTCAGTTTTTCATAAAAGTTTTCAGAGTGGGAGTATAACCTACAGTTAATGTGAGATGGAAAGTTACTAACTAGCTTGAGTTTTTTGTTCCAGTCCATTAACTTCTGAGGGTGATTGTTATTATTCCAATGGAAAAGTCATACGGCCACTTCTTTGGCTCATACTGTAAGGAGACTGGTGCTACCTGTGCAAAAATATCAGCAGGTTTTATTAGGAGCCTCTGTAAATCAGGATTATTTATGGTCTGAATTAGGGAAGATACAAGCACCTGCAGTCAGAGCCCTGTCTCCAGTGTGTGTGCCATCCTGTAGTGGTGGATGGCACATGCCCAAAAAGGTCTATGCTTGCAGAGTTTTGAGGGCTAAAACCCTTTGGTGATGTAGGTGTAGCAGGCAATTACATGCAGTTAGATCTGAACATGTCTGATAAAAAAAGAGGGAAACATTAATCCTACAGAAACCTGCAGTCTGATAGCAACTTGATGCACAAAAAATATATTAAGGAAGTACAGTTCAGTCACTCCAAAGTTAACTCCAAACAACCCAGCATTTAGTAATTCAGTATTGTAAATTTACACTCCCAATGGTTTACAGTTACTGTGTTTGCATCCAACTGGTTTGTGTTTAATGTCTATGGTTATAAGAATGTCAGTCTTTACTTCTATACCAAATTCCTTGTATTGTTTCACTTATACCTTGATTTAGTGGTTATACATTTTGTGCATATGACAAGCTCACAAATTACTAGGCTACTGCTGCTACCATTACATCATTTCTTTAGTATCTTTACAGAGAGAGTTGTGTTCTTAGTGGCTGCTGTTCAAGATGCATAATTTATGTTTGGAGGGGCTTACATATATACAGTTACCGAAAAACAGATTATTTTAACCCTTCCTGAATGTTCTGCACACACGTACAAACACATATATATATATCTATATATATATATCTATATGTATATATAAAATGCTTCCATCTCAGTTCCATATGGTGCAGTCATATTCTGTATTGCCCTGTGCTTTCCCATGTAATACCATGTACAGGAGGTAGGAGCTACTCCTCAAGAAAGCCCAAAGCAGCTTGAGCTCTGTTAAGAGAGGTAGTCTCCTATTGTGTAGCTGCATAGTGGACTTGCAGGTTTCCATCCATTTTGACAGCTCCTCAAAGCACTCTGTTTTTTAGCAGAGATATTGGGCAAATCCTGGACAGAGTCTGCCAGTTCAACAGGGAGTGCTTAACCTCCTTGTGAATTGCTTTCCTCCATAGGAATCAAATTATTTGAAATCAACTAGAAATACTGGAATCACAATCTGGTATAAAGCATAAAGTAGATGCACCAAGTCATATGGCAAATGCTCAGTTAGCCAGCAGTGGTGTCAGGATAAGACTGTAGATTATAGGACAAACCTGAGGGTGCTGTCTTGAGGTAAGCACATCTTCACTGACTTGCAATCCAAAATTGTCAGAGTTTTCTCTAAGAACTGGACACAGAAAGGGAAAATACAAAATGTCTAGACCCTTGAAGAGCTAGTGCGTCTGCAGTGATGTGGTTTCTAGACAATTTCTTTACATCAGTCATCAACATATGGCAACAATAGCCCATTTCATCTTGTGACAACTGCTGCAACTGCTGGTACTCTTTCAGAGATCTCCGGTACTTTAAAAAGTCTGAATTAGAAGACTGTATTGATAGTGAAGCTGACCCACTGGAAAGCAGAAATATTTCATTTGCAAAGCTCTTACAGAAAAAGTCTTCTTAGAAAATTCAGGGGCATGAACCAATTCCATTTTTGAATAGTAGAGATGGTCTGTGGTAGGTCATTACTCAGAACTTCTTGTCCTCCCTGAAGGGTAATTCTTATTAAACTTAGGAGGAGCCTCCTTTATTTTCTTTTCAGGATGAGGAAGCATGCACTATAAAACCCTTTCCTCTCTGCTCCTGGGTTACAGATTTTTTTTTTATTTTTTTTTTTTTATGGCTGGCTGTGGGGGGGCCTGATAATTTTTTGTCCAAGAGAAAAGGAAAGAGTGAATGGGTATATGAGAGCAGTGCCATAAATTAAATGGAGTAGTTCTTGCCCTTACGGAGTTCAAAGCTCCACATTTTAAGGTTGTTAGAAAAAGAACAGGAGGCAGAGAAGATAGCCATGGTAGAAGAGTAACACTCTAACCACCCTGTTGTGATATAGTGCAGAGCAGGATGCCTGAGAAGTCCATCTGGGATAGAATATGCCTTTTCTTCAGCAAAATAGATAGCACTGGTGGGGATCTAGATCTTGAAAGAGAATTAAAGATTGAACAGGTCTCAGAGGCAGTCTTTTGTCTAGAGAACTGTAGGTGAAAGTACATTGTCTTTGAGAAGTAACCAAGAAAATCCTCAGAGGTCTCGAGTTAGACCTGAATTCCTTTAACATATTAGTAATGTTTCATCTGTCTTTGTACTGAAAATAAAAAGATTTTGTTGAAGCTAAATGTTTAATTGAGAGATTAGAGGGTTAATTGAAACCTTTGAAGGTTAAACAAAAATGGCCAGAGTAGTGGCTGCTGTCTCCGAACAAACACTGCTCTGTTGTGTTTTTTCCTTGATCTTGGTCTTGGACCCAGAATCACAGAATCACTAAGGTTGGAAAAGACCTCAAGGATCATCAAGTCAAACCGTCAACCCAAAACCACAGAAAGAGATCTTGGATTTTATAGGTGGAAGGGAGACAAACGAATTTAGGCCATCCAAGATCTTGTACTTGAAACAGGTGAAGAAAACCTCCTAGTTATATAGGCAAAAAAAAAAAAAAATCTGAAAAATGAAAACTTAAGGATATCATTGCTTGTCTATGAGATCCAGTTTGCTTAAACTTTTCATAGACAGCTGTTGTAAGCAAGGAAGAAGAGATTAGAACAGCAAGAAGATTTACACACTGCTTGCTGGGGCCAGTACTCTCTGGGACAACAGGGAAAAAGAAAGTACCAAAGCATCCTGGCATGCCATATGGCAGACACCTCAATGAGAAAGGGAGTCTCTGCAGCCATGTAAACCAGGATATCATACGGCTTGTGGGGAGGCTCATTCAGTTAGCCCCCTACTCCTGAGTGAGTTCTACTGTGACACTCTGTGAGCAACAGAGATGATATTTCTTCCTCACAAAATGATGTGCAAGAACAAGGTAGAGAATTGTAAACAAGGGATGCAAGGGAAACAAAGAAAATGTAAATGCATGTTACATTACCTTTTCAGTAAAGGAAAACAGAAAACAAGCTAAAATCCCTCCAGGGACTGTTAGCCTGAACAAATATATACTGATAAGCCAGCATGCTACACCTTAAGATACTGCATTGCTGCAGATAACTAAAGAAGTATCAAAAGAAAAAAATTTAAAAGGCTTCGGAAATTAGGTAAAGTAACATCAGAGAAAAATGAAAAAAAAAACTTGTAAAAAAACCCTAAACAACCAAAGCAATTTTTCATCACCCTAGGAAGCTTTTAAAAGCTTACTCAAAATTAATATGGTAGATAACTATGTCCTGGGGAGAACTGTCTGATCCAGATTTCTTTTTTGAGAAAGGCAACAATTTCCAACAATTATCACTGCTAATATTAAATAAGAACTTCCTCGGCATCTTACTTTAAGAACTATGAGTGTTTTTTTCAGGTTGTCTTCAAACTCAGTCAGATACACTAAGTACACTCAGATCACATATTACATGTTTTCCTAAAAAATGCTGTTTTATCCTTCTTTCTTTAATAAATCAGAACTCCTTTGAAACAAATCAAACAAGCAACTTTCTTCTCTGCCTGTGAGCAGGTTTTCTTTGTAATTTTAGAAAATGCTTATCAAAACAGGAGGAGAAACGTGTAGATATGGTGCTTAGGTCTCTCGAGAAACGTGTAGATATGGTGCTTAGGTTTCTCAAGAAACGTGTAGATGTGGTGCTTAGGGACATGGTTTAGTGAGTTAGGTGGTGTGGGTTGACTGTTGAACTTGATGATCCTTGAGGTCTTTTCCAAAGTTAATGATCCTATGATTCTATGAGAATAGTAAAATACAGTTAGAGGAATGAAGTAGCTTATTTGTGTTACTAAATCTATCTGCATTATCACATGCTTAGTGACAGACTAATTCAGTTATGAGCATAACTCTACATCATGGCCGAAAATACTGAGAAAGAGAAAGTTGCAACACTCACATAACACAAGGTCATAGTTTTCTTAACACAACTCTTCAGCAAAATGGAGTACCTCTGCTTACTTCAGATTATAAAGAGGCATTCTTGTAGCTGGTAGAGCAGGTAAGATCCCCTGTTGAACCCACAGAGATTCTGAAAATCAAGGAAAATCAGACAAGGAAGGAAAGCAGCCCTAGCTTCAGCTGTGAAGCTACCGATGGGAAGGGCAGAACCTTCCCCTGCAAGTTTTCTGGGTGTAGTTATGCTCTCATCTATTGGAAAGAGCAAGCACTGATAAGTCCTGGAAGACTTTTATTTAAAAATAGCTCTTATAAGCATCTCTCTATATGATTAACTAGTAGTATGAATAGGATTTTCTGCAATGAAGAATAGCAAGCTTCTCACAAGGGCCATCAGCTTCTTTTCCACCTCACCTATTACAAAGTCCACACAAATGACAGTTAGTAAGGTCATTAAAATTCAAGCAAGTGATTTTCTGCATTAAAGTGATTCAAATCACTCTGGGCCAGAAGAGAGTAGTTTTCTGTGCTAGGGCCATGGAAGACAGGTAATTACATTCCAATTAATCTAAAGGACAGAAAAGAGAAAGAAGGATAAAGTATTCTAGGTCCGTTTTAACTATCAGATATGAGGATGTGTTCCCACTGCTTGCTATATGAGAATATCTAAGTATTTTGTATTAATCAAGCAAGCAATTTAAAGGCCAGTGGTGTTTTAGTTCAGCTGAATAGCAGAAATCCTCCTCACATTGGAAAAAAGATATTATTGTCTTTACATTTGCCCTGCCTCCTCAGAGACAACTTTCCGTACATAGTGGCACAGAATTAATGAAAGTAGCAAGTTGAAACATTTCAAATTATTTTAGAAATTCAGTGGCATGAAGGGCAATTATGTTCAAAGGTATATGATTCCCAAACTGTTGCTGTCTGCAGAGCAAGTATCTGCAGAATTAGTGGTCTGTCACTTTTAATCACTGAACTTGGCATGAAGTGTTTGATATATTTATGTGAAGGAACCAAATGAGCATGGAACACCATTGCCCTAGACATTGTGCAAAATATAATCTACCTCTTCCTCAGAGAACAACTGGCATCTCAAAATGGGTTGGTTTTTAGGCAGTAATCCTTGCCTGGCCTCTACAATCTGCACCTAAACTACAAATTTATACCGCACCCAGTCTCACAAAATACTCCATGTGGTGCAGTTCTCACTGCTCCTATTAATTCAGACCACTTCCCAGAACTAGAGACTAACTTGAATCAAAATTCAAAATCATAAGGCATTTAAAGAAAAGGTCAGACTTCACTGGAGGCTTAACTCTGTATCGTCTTTTATTAATTCCATCACATGGCATTTTCTACTCAAAACAGGGTTTTCAAGCCAACACTGCAGAGGTTAATGGCAGGTGCAATTAATAAGCTGCACTTTGGAACAACTTGTTTCTTGAAAAAACTACATGTGCTTTTAGAAAGCTACTAAACTCTCATGAATATTGTAGTCTAACTCGGGGGTTTTTTATTGATTTATTTTCATGCTTTCTAGCCTAAGGGGGTGTCCATTTTTCTGCATTCGTATGGCAAGTTTCTTATCTTCAGTGGGAATTACTGTGCAGACTCCTTCTTTGAATTCAGACAGTAAATACACTTTACCTTTTTTGTGTCTGAACTTCATTCATTTGACATTTTGAAATGAAATAAAAGTGGTGATCAAACTTATTACCTGATGGCTGGATAGAGACATCAGTTTTTCTCATTCTTCCATTGCTACATTCATGCAAGAGTTGTACATTCTTCTTTTAAGTTATTTCATACATGGTAGGGATCATAATTTTGTCTGACACTCCTAGGTTTCCCACTCAGGCAGAGACGCTTTCTGGAACCTGTTAGAAGTTTTACTTTTAAATGCTCATTTTCTGAAATACCAATTCAGTTCCCTAAGTTCTTCTCAAGAACTTGGCAAGCTTATTCTGAGAAGTATAAAGAAAAAAGAGAGTATAAAAATTGATTTGTATTTTATTACCAATATTATTTCTCTGAAACTCTTTAATGACATAATTTTTAGAAATGTGGTGTCTTCTGTTGAATACATTGCTAAAGCTCACCTGGCATATGGCAAATACATTGTAAATGTAAGAACACTCGGTCATTCCTCAGCAACGAAAGCTCTTTTGAAATCGATGGCAAAACTTTTACTAAATTATTAAAATCCTGCCTTTAGAAGTCTATCTTAGTTACAAATCAATTATCCAAAGTCTGCCTTGGACTGCCATCTTCATTTAAGATAGTGTCATACAGCTAGGACATACAAAACAAAAATGAGAGAGAAAGTAAATTCTGAAGTATATTTTCCTATTCAATTTTCCAAATAGCTGAGAAACCATTAATTCACCCTTAGTGAAAAAGACTATAATTATTCTCTTTTTAATAAAAACATTAATTTACAGTGAACATGACAAACTGTTGCCAAATGTAGCATTGCACCCTTCAAAGCAACACAGAACAAATGGACTGAAATTGCATGTCCCAAGACACTGTTCAACACTGAGAAAGCTTACTTTTATATAAATACTGTGTGATTGACAGTTTGGGACGAACATATAAAATTCAACTAATGTGCAAATTATTCCCTTCAAACCAGAATTTCAGAGCAATACACTCTATCATATTTAATGTCTTGGCATAAAGCTTGAATTGTGCCCATAAAATAGAAGCTTTGTGTTCAATTTAGGTTCTCTCTCTCAAGGTAAGAGTTTTCTTAACTTGTTCTTGAACTGATTCAGTATCATTCTTTATAAGCTCTTCTACTGCAAATTCAGATAATATGGAAAGGTATATTAAATTATTCAGGAAGCATTAATATTATTTCATAAAATATTTTATTAACAGACAAATAATATCTCAAATTGGCCAAAATTATTCACAAAACTAATGAAATATCATTAATACTTCCAGTCAAAAACATTTTGTTGCAAAAAAATGCATTTAAATATATTTTTATTTCTCATTTAAAATTTTACACATTAAAATTTAACAAATTTTATTCTAAATGAAGAAATTAAAACCAAAATAGGTTTCTTCTTCTTCGCTTGCAGTGTTTTGGGCAAATCCTGATTCTTTTTTTCTGTCCTGAAGTTCTGGTTCAGCCAAAACAACTATCAAAACCCATAATTATTCACTGTATTACTTTGAGCTGATCAAGAAAAAGGGTGAAAAGTAGTATAATGTACCTGCATGTTATTATTTCTTTAACTTGCATGTTTGAGTGTGCAAATTTTGTGTGCAAAATGTGTATCTGGGGGCATTCAGCAGAAATTTGTGAAATGCGCCACATCAGCTAACCCAAATGGCATGTCTGAAAGGAGGGAAGCTAATCTGCCGTGGTTGTGCTTCACTAGATAGTGTCAGGATATCAACTGACCAGCACATGGCATCTGTAACACCAACTAAAGCAATGAGTTGCACATACAGCAACAGAAGGATCCTAGTTTTTTTATTGGGTGTACACTCACATGCTGAATGCACTGAATGTTCTCTTTTTTCTCTTTTAAAGTACATGAGTTCCAAAGACAGACAGAAAAGCTTGTTATGGCTCAGGAGAGATGGTTAGATAATGAGCTGTTCAATATCAAGATTCATTCCTGAAAAAAATCAACAGTGTTTTTTACAGGATTAAGGTGTTTCTTTGCTAAATGCCACCACAGACAGATACATATGCCCACCCCAGGAATGGATATTGAGCACAGGGGAGTGGGGAGAGTCAAATGCATTAGCCCCACAACAAAAAGATTTTCAAATATTCAAGCATGGCCATTATTCTCAGACTGTGTCTGGTACTGGTGCCAAAATAAGGAGAACAAAACGGACCTTCCCTCCCAGTGCAGGGGCACAGTAGAGCACAACCGGCTTTCTCAATAAGAAGACTGACAACTCTCTGCCCCAGATCTGCAGTGTGTTGCCCCTGAAGCACAGGACCTGTTACCCTGGCAATAGCAATAAGGAGCAGTAGAAGAATTTGGCTCTTCCCTTACCCTCACAGTCAATTTATTTTTCCATCTGGATCCTATGGTTTCCTTCTCTGCGTGCACCTACCATGACCTCTTAGGATGTGGAAAAAATATCTCTACTGCCTTTTTGCCAGAGGCAGTGCATCCAAACAAGCTGTAGACTTCAGGTATTCTTTTTGTTTACTATAAGTTGTGTTACTTTATAAAGCAGACTGCATGACCATATCCCACTGCAAAAATCTCTCGAAAACTGCAAGCACACAACCTCTGATAAAAGTGTTTTGTATAACACCGTGAGCTAGGGTGCGTGTCACAAAAGCTTCCAGCAGAAGCTGATTCTTTAGTGATAATTAAAACAGTCTTATGAAGCCTCAGCTATCAAGTTCAAATGCAGTTCTCACACAGAAAATGTTGCCTGGTGGTAGTCAGTTGTTGCTGTGAATGTGCAGTGATGCAGATGGTCACAGGACTTTCCCCTCGTGAACTCGTGCTGGCTACGCCAATGACTGCCTTGTCTCTCAAGTGTTTTTCAGTAACTCTGTTTACAAACAACAAATCTAGGAGGGCACCTTTCCTAGTTGGGTCCCTTAGTACCTGCACCAAGAAGTAATCTTCAGCATGCTTTAGGAATTTCTGGGGCCTGTTTGTGTCCTCTGTATGATATTCACAGTCAATATCTGGGAAGTTAAAATCACCCATAAGGACAAGGGCAGCTGATCTGGATATATCCCTTAATTCCTTGTAGAATAATTAATCAGTGTTGTCATCCTGACTGGGTGGTTGACAGTAGACTCCCACAACAACTTCCACTTTATTTGCTTTCCCCTTCATCCTTACCCAGAGGCTCTCAATCACCTCGTCACCAACTGTAAGTGCCAGATAATCTAGCCCCTGGATTGGTGGTCAAATGATCTCTTGATCTCTCTCATCAGTATATAATCCTTTCTTCTTGCATGACTTCCTGCTAGAGATTTAGGAAGCATGTTTTCTTTCTCATGTCTTCCTCCTCTGTGTGAATAACTTAAGCTACATACTCAATACCAACGTTTAGACCCTAACTAGCCATTGCATAACCATACCCTGAGGTACCCTTCCGAGGGAAAGCCTGTGCTGCACAAGATTTTGAATGTTAGGTTACAAGATAATTTGATTCAAATTCCCCTGAAAATAAAAAAATCATGAACATCTCCTCAACTGCCAGAAGAGAATTAAAAAGCAAGTAGCAACAAACAACTATTCTTTGACCTATCTTCAGTAAAAAAGTGTAAATGCTCAACCCCCTTTTACCACTTTCTAATCAGCAAATTTCTGCAGTCATCACATTTTTTCTTCTGCTGCACTCACCTGAAAAACCTGTGTCTTAATAGCAACAGTGGATATACAAATAGCAATTCTAGATCATTTCCTGGAAGTCAAACCAAGTACTGGAGAATGTAATGAAAAAAATTTCAAGTCAAAATTCAGTGAAGCTCCTAAAATTAAACTCTAAACATTGCAACATTTGCTGATCATTAAAATCTTGATTTTAGTAAACTGAAGATAGATTGTTGATTTTGTAAGTATAATCCTGCTGTTCAGGGTAACGGAGTCTGTATATAGCAGAGAGAAACAGACTGGAGCTGAGATAAACTACAAACCACTGAACTGATAAAATGATTCTAGATTCATAATTTATTAAAATACAAAACCCCTCTGCTTTCTTTTTATTCACATAGATGACCAGAAGTGATACAGATGCCAATGACCAAGCATAAGCAGTGCTGTAGATCTGGCTAAAGAACATGCTTTGTGATATTCTTCAACTAAATACCTCCAAAATTATTCCAGTATGAATAATCTCTTACTATGGCAGTGTGTAGTACATGAGAAAAACAGGATGATTCTGATCTTCACCTCAGCACAACAAATATGTAGCTTTTTTTTACTTTAGCCAGTTAGCATGTTTATAGGTGACTACTACATAGAAATAAATGTTCACATTTTTCTGTGATAATGGAAGTGGTACTCATTGCAGCTCTTGCCATTTTTCTACTGCCCACGGATGATCTCTCTGCATATTGTCCCACCTGGGAAAGGCTGTAGGAATGTGAGAGTGGTGCAGGAAATGGGAAGCTGACAACAAACACTCCAAACTCTTGTAGTTGACAAAAAAACAACAAAGCAGAAGAGCAGACTCTACCTTCCTCCCAAGACCCAAGATAGTGTTAACAACAGCAGGGTTCTTGCAAGAGAGGGGGAAAGAGAAATACCAAGATATATTTTCTGATCTTCAGATTCCTTCCTTTTTTTCACCTTTTTTTTATTTTACCCTTTTCTTTTCTCTTTTCTTTTCTTTTCTTTTCTTTTCTTTTCTTTTCTTTTCTTTTCTTTTCTTTTTTTCTTTTCCAAACAGGCATTAACAATGAGCAAATCAGTCATTTCCTCAAGGTTCTGTGTATGTTTTGATACTTTAATATAGGAGGTGTCGATACCCTCACTGGTTTATTCTAGGTTAGACATGTAAACCCAGAGTTTACTCCCCTGAGGAGCCATGAAGTAGGAAGGGGCCCTCAGGCATATTCAGTTCTCTCTATGAATCTGTATTGTCCCTGACAGACAACTCTCCAGCCTGTGTTTAGATGCCTGGCAGTGATTGATTCTCTGTACTTACACATGAATGGTTTTCCTAAATCTTTGCTGCTGTAATTTATGGTCACTGTTTTTTTCTCACCTTGGACCTGAAAAACAACTAGTTTTATCCCTGTGCAGCTGCCTAATATGTATCATGTTTTCCTACTGGATTTATATCCCTCATTAGCTTTTCTTCTTTAGTTAATTCATTCAGTATTTCCTCATAGGTCATGTTTTCTGAACCTCTGGTCATTCTCATTGCTGTCCTCTGGACTGGTCTGCATCTCTTTTGAGGTACGAGTGAGTAAGGTTAATGGAATTTAGATTTATGCTATTGCATGACTGATGCTTAGTTCTCTGAGCTTATTTTGCTAATGATATTACATTATATTATAGTATTAAAAACAATATGAAAAGTTTGCTAAGAAGCTTATGGTTTTTTTTTTGTTTTGTTTTGGTTTGGGTTTTTTTTGTATGGTGAATCCTCTGCATAACGTTTAGAAATTATCTACAATGATCATAAGCAAAGGCCATTCATTAAAAATTAATGTGGAAGCATTTGGATAGCTCTTTTTGCAGCTGCAAAACTCAGTAGCTTGCAAAAATGGTTAATTACTCACTTCTTATTCACTTTCACTTCAGGCAGCCAGAAAAACAGAAATATGGTCCTGACTTTTGTATTTTTCATCCATGTATAATGTTCCTGCATGCCAACAGAAACAGAATAATTCTGAAAATGTTTTCCCAAGTGCCTCCTTCTAAGTCCCACAGGGGCAGCAACTGAAAATATTTTTCTGCAAAACTGTAGCTCTTGGCCCAATCCCTGGTAGCAGTAATTTGCATACTATTGATTTCTGCACCTTTAGTAGATCAGAAGCTCTCATATCAGAAAAAAAAAGGCACTTTTTACAGTAGCAACTTTACCCTGCACTGTAGGACTCACATATGTTACAGAGCTGGATGAGTCTCACTAAAAATGTGAGCTATTTGTTTTCTTTGCAAACACTGCTGCATTCCAGAGACTTTCTGTAGCAGAGAGTTTTCCTCTAACTGCAAGAAAAAAATGTTATTTTTTTTTCTGATTTGAAGTTGGAGTTATGAGATAAGTTCTTGTATAACATCAATTTGTTACAGCAGGCAGAGTCTTTTTTCATGTGTGACAACAGCAGGAGAGAACCCTTTTCTGGGAGTTACTGCATGCCATTTAAAGAAATCAGATGGATTCTTAGCACATTAAATTCTCCATCAGATTTAAATAATGTCACAAGACATTTTTTTGTCCAGGCTTTCTTAAAGCTGCTCTGTTCCAGATTTAAACTAGTGTGTTCTTGGTTTCACCTATATTCTTTATAATTTGGAGTTACTTGAAGTCTATCTGCTTGACGTAGGAAACCAAACTAAAAGGAAGATTAAGCCCAAACAAGAATAATTGCAGACAGTTGCTTTCTTGTAAGCATTACTAGGTATAGAAGAGGGACAGCCATGCACAAAAACAAGTCATATGTCAGTTGGCATGGATGAAATAAGGATCATCTTTTCTCTGGAGTGCTTCTTTCCACATAGAGATGTAAATTGCTCATGAGCACCGACAATGAGTGGTAGCTGTTCAAGGAGTAGCGCTGGACAGAGCTGCACAACTAATGTTGCAGACTGAGAAGAGGGCACAGCTGGGTCTCCACTGGATGATAGACCCTCTGCTACAGCTTTTCTTTCTTCTCCTCTGCTCACTCTATGGACAAGCATTGCTTCAAAGTCAAATGCCAGCTAGCTGCTCCCCAGCATCATTCTGGCTTTAAAGCCATATTTCCCCAGAGAATGATGCAGTAAAAGCAAAGGGGAAGAAATGATAAAATGTGTTAGGGACAGCAGACTGCTACATTCAAAAGCAGAAGAAAAGTTACTCTTCCTGGTAGTCTGTTTCTCCAAATCGTAGCAAGATCTTCTCTCACTGCTCTGTTATATCTCCAGAAGAGCGGGTGTTTCCTATCACGCTGGATGTTGTGTTCAGCCTTCCTA
Organism: Pterocles gutturalis; assembly: GCF_000699245.1. Classification (NCBI taxonomy): domain Eukaryota; kingdom Metazoa; phylum Chordata; class Aves; order Pterocliformes; family Pteroclidae; genus Pterocles; species Pterocles gutturalis. The sequence continues at coordinate 10,799 of NW_010135964.1, read as the reverse complement.
ACTAACCCTGGCCAACACAAAACTATTCTAGACCCTATCATGCTGCAAATGCCTACATTTCCGAAATACAGGGTCTAATAAAGAAGGCTTTTATGTTAGCAGGAGGAATGTTAAGTCCTGGCTGCCTTATTTGTTTTGTTGAAAAGTTTTTTCCGCAGTTAGATAGCTCCTCTGTGATAGATTTCTCATGCTGATTAGCACAGATGAGTTGTTTCTTTCCTCTCTCAACCCACACTCACAAGGCTGAGTAAGGAACTTCCAGCTGGCCTAGTTTCTCAGTTTGTTTTGAACATCTAAGTAAACCAGAGAAAGGTGCTGCCTTTGTATTCCTATTGGCTGACATACTACAGGAGAAATGGACATCGCCATCCTCTTTCCAATCCATGTCTGTGTCAGAGCCAGTTATATAAGGCAGCATAGCTAGAAGATTCATCAGCAAAATAATACTGGTTCTGATTCCTCACAAAATAGACATTAATTTTTCTACTTTTCCTCTTCTACAGGAAGAGGAAAACCTCCTACTCCAAATATACACTCTCAGTTTTAACACAAAAATGCTTTGACTGTTTATTTTTTGTTATTTAAGTTTTGCATGCCTCCAGTTCTTATAATACCTCATGTGGGCTTAATGCTGGCCTAAGAAAAAAGCAGAAAGTAAGTCATATTTCCTTTGTAAAGGAAATATATTAATTAATGAGAACATTTTACCGTGTTAAACACCTTTTAAGAATTTGAGACTGAGAAGTATCTTTACTCCCTTCAAGAGAAAAAAGCATTAATTTTTATTTTTAAGTTCCAAATTGCTTTTTAGTACATGAATAAAGTGATGCCAGGCTAGTCTGTTCCTTTAGTTCACTCTGGGCATTTTGAGAGTGCTTAGCAGATGTGATCTAGATGCCTTTGGACACAATTTCAGAAATGCTGTGCTCACACCCTTAATAGAAGCTATTTACTTCCTCTCTGCTCTGTCAAATATAATATTGTGGAACCAGTTGCTTCTTACTTTTGCTGTGGTTATGAAAGATTTGTCAAAGTTTTATGATTTCTAAAATCTCTTCAAAAGAAATCAAAAGCATTTATGTGATAAGCTCTAAGAAACCAAGGTAAGCTGCCCCCATCCTTCCTGCATGTACATGCACAAGGACACACATGCACACAGATTGTCAAACAGGTTCAGGATTTCGTACGGAATACTATACGGTAGTGCAAAAAATACACAATCAGATAAAGCTATGGACACTTGCAATCTGGAGAAGTCATACAAACTTGAAGTAACTTTCAAGCAGCAGACATACGTGCACTGAAGGAGAACCTGTCAGCCCCTTGGAAAACTCAATTTACTTGATTTCATACTGCCCCTGACAAAGGCAAAAATATACTAAAACAGAGAGTGAATAAGATAGCCCATTCAAACATTTGTTAGGAGTCAACAAAAGAGAAAGGGGG
>NW_010135964.1:3962-9322 GCF_000699245.1 Pterocles gutturalis | reverse complement strand
GGGGGGGTGGAAATCATTAATATTTTGTATTCACCAGATCCAGCACCCAACAACATCTGAAATGAAACACTCATGTTCCAGTTTCCATCAAAAGCATATTGGTTTGGCATCACAAGAGCCACTGAATCACAAACTTCTACTAGTTACACCCCTACATACTGGCAGTAAATGAAGCCATACCTGCAAATATGCGGAAGTATTCTGTGGATAGAACTGGGGCACTTACGAAAGGTTGTTTTCATTCTAGCTGCATCTTGGCAGCCAGAGATATAAACTGTAGCCTATAGCACTAACTGCAGCACAGAAATATCTGGTTTCCAGTCAGGTTTGCTTTCCTCATGCACATGTGTGCAAGCAAAGAAACACACAGTGCAATCTTTCAGGAATCTGAAACAGAGGCAAAATACACTATAGAAGTGTTTCAAAGTTATCTCATAGCTCTGTATTATTAATGCATACAATAAACCTGACTGATCAACATCTGTCCCGAATTTATTATTATTGTTCCCAGAAAGATCTTCTACCTACACTTATGCAAACCTCTAGCAGGAAAATTTACAATGCAGCTATGAGCACCACTATCTTAACAGCTTCATGATCTGCAAGAAGCACAAATCTTATTCACAATATCTTCTTCAGTGATACATAATATCACCAGAACAAAAGTGAGCAAAAACAGAGAATGGTATTTTCAGTTTAGGGGTGAAAAGTCAGGGAAACTAACTTAGTGCTACAGAGTTGTTCAGCCTAAGTAAGAAAATTAAAATGGAGAATTTCCAGGGAGATATAAGAGATGGCTTCTTGCTGTTGCCTACTTGGAAGACTTGAAGCCTCTGTAATGTGTCAAACCAAATTGTGTGATCTTGCTGACGTTTTGCTTTACTTGAAACAGGTAGGTGCAAGTATAAACCAGAGCATGCATTCACTTTTTTTTTTTTACCATATGGATCTACCACTGCAGATCTATTCAAACTCTGTATGCATTTGATGCATTTGTCAAAACTTGTAGAATAGCACACTCCAAAACTCTAGGTATAGAAAAGCTCTCATGAAGAGAGTCCATATTCTGCTTGTGTTCCTGTGTCTAATACTACCCATTAGCTAGGTGAAAAAAAAAAAAAAAAAAAAAAAAGCCTTCAATCCAAAGGAGGACACTAGACTTGGAGATGCATGTGCAATTTGGGTCACCTGAATATAACCATAATTATGCAGGTCCATGAAAGAGGGCATACATATCAGATAAGAGATGAGCAAATACAAGTGATTTAAATAGGGAGGCTGGATCTTACTGCTGCCTGTTCCATTTCTGAACTTGAGGCTTGTAATACAACACAGTGGATCACCAGAAATAACATATAGAAAAAGCCTGCAGCTTCTGCAGAGTTCAACAATTATCTCCATTTGCTCTAATAACTCTGTCAAGTCTTTTAGACTGTTTTTGTAGTTGATTAAAGTACAGAGACACATTTTCCTTCATTGTAAATGATGTTAACTTATAAGAATGTTCCAGAGGAAAGGCTAGTGTTATGTATCACCATTGTGCAAACAGAGAAGTTCGTGCAGAAAAATTACTGGCAGGTGCTAACACATACATATTGAAGAACGTGCACCCTTGCTACAATATCCATGCATCTTCTCCTACTGGGCCCAATTTTTCCTTCTACAGTCAGAATTCAGGGAGCTAAACAAAAACATAATCTTAAAATCCTATGATAGTCAAACTCCTAAAGAGCAAGTTTATTTTTATTTCAGGAAGCAGCTGCAGGTGGAGTTATTAGGATGAGAGTTCAAAGTATGAAAAAAATTTACTCCCTTATATTAACTCGATTCCCTTGTTTGTTAAAAAAAGCCCAACAACTATAATGAAGCCTCAGTACTGAGACAAATGTTTTAATGTCTGTTTATCTGAGTACCTCAGTTGAGTATTGAGATCATCGGGTAGATGCAAGAAGTCATCTCTCCTTGCTGCAGAGTCTGAGGCCTTGTACTTGCATATTTTCCAGTCTCACTGTATAACAACCCACTGATGCTCCTCCAAGAAACTCTCTAGTTGCAGCTTTGATCACTCCAACATGATTGCCTGTTTGACATACTGCAATGGACTCTCAGCTTCTGTAATTCAGCCAAGTTCCACCAACTTCATGGGAATAACTCTGGTACCAACGTTATATGCTTGGCTTTAAGGTCCTGACAAAAAGAAAAAGAGAATTGAGGAACAGTGTTGAGCTTTGCAATATCAACTTTTTAAACCCTTACAATTATATGTGTTGTTCCCAGGCATGGAATTCACAGTCCTGAGCTGCATATGGTGTTTTTAGGCTAAGAACCAAAGCACCTTCAGAGCTGGGTGGCAGCTATGCCAGGATTTTGAGGACAGAACTTCTGGAGGTTTTATTCATATCTTGCTGTGAGTGCGGCTAGCCTGTACTTCTCATCTCTTTGCCTAATAGCAGTAAGTTAATGTATTATTCATAAAATGCCTTTGTGCTTCTTTTTATCAAGCTCTGGACGGCTTTTAAGCAGTCTTTTTGTTGTTTTTCTAATCTTTGCCTAATTTAGGTACACTGAGAAGAAATCCTGTATGTGTATCCTCATAGCATCTGTCAGCACTGCAGCTCTAGGGAGAAAAAGAAATTGAAGCTCTGTATCGCCAGTACTTTTTAACATGCCATAACTTTCATCAGCCTAAATTTGAGGTTGCTCTTCAGGGACATTACATTACCTTCCAGAAACACTGATTAAAGGGCTTAGAAAGCTTCTCTGTACTTTCTAGAGACACCCTACTGGCATTGCTGTGGGTTCCCTTCTCTTGTTCCTCGCTCACTGCGTCAGAGATCCCAGCCTCTCCATAAACTGCTCGGGCCAGGCTGCTGCCTCTGTGCTTCATGGGAAACAGCCAGCTGCCTGAACACTGCATCCAGTTACACTGGCTGGGGTCTGAGAGCCCTAAAAAGCAGAGAGGAATCAGTAAACCACTGCAAGGATTACTCCCACTCTGGAAAAAAACCCAGCTTTTCTTTCACTGAGACACTGAAGGAGCTCACAACGTTGTGTTTATAAGTACGGAAGGTTAAGAGGTTCCAGAGTCACGGAATATAACTACTGTCATGTCAGAGGACATTTATATAACTGTGCAGAAAAGACATAAGTCACAGAGACAATCTGGGAGGTTAGCTGACAAGGTGTAACAAGCACCTGGGACCTGCTGTCCAAGTGCTGAGGCTGAGAAAGCTCAAACTTTTAGCTGTAAAATGTTATTGATAACAACATGTCCTGACAGAATGATACGAGAAATTATCTGCCACTGACCCATACCATCAGTTCTGAGTGTCTGTTGAAAAGAGATAATTTTTTTCAGGAATTAAAATATTTGCCTTACAAAAGGATTTTTTGAGTGGAGTATCTGTCACAAAGATATCAAAGAGGTCAGACTGGAGCATCAACATCAACATTTTCCCAGCCTCAAGAACAGTAACTGAGAGTTTAATAACTAACTTTGGGGTACCCGTACTGCCAAATTTTATGGGGAATTGTCAGCAACACACACTGAATGGCTTTGAAAACACTAACTGGTTTATGTGTACAAAATTTGGACTGTAAATTTGAATTCCTATAGCAGATAACAACCATTCACCAACTCAGAAACATACTGAATACTACATGTCAGCATACCATCCATTTTTTTTAAATGCTGCACCTTTCTTCATATGAGTGCATGTGGACAGCACTCAGCCAAACAATTGCCTAGCACCATAATATCCACAAAGGGCTCAGTAGTTATTCCTCAAAGTTATTTTTAGCACAAGGGGAGTAACAGAAGGAGCCACAAAGACGTACAGGCACTTTTGATATAATTGGAGCTTTGAACTGGAAGCACTCATCTAACTCACGAGGTACTCCAGCGTCCTTGGTATCTTCAGCCACCGACATGTCATGAGTCCAGTGTTCATGAGCACCTCACTTCAGCTGATTAACATAGAGCAACCTCCATCCATTTTGCAGAAGTGAGCTCACTTACCTTTTCTGATGCAGTTTAGTAACTCCAGGGAATACACGTCCATCATTTAGGAATTTGCTGCTTCACGCTTGATCATGTTTTACAGAACCCTCTTTGGGATACTTTTTTTTCACAGAAACTTCAGTGCATAAATAATTTTTTAAGAAGCAAGCTCTTGTGGGGCAATGTCCCCTAAACTATCTCAGTGCTCACTGTGGCTTCAAATAAGCTGAATATAAATTATAAGATCTAAAAACTACAAGCAAAACCACCATACTTCAGATATCTAGAATTCAAAAATAACCTACAGGAATGACCTTGACATGCTAAACACAAACCACATAAATCAGACATAAAGTAAAAATATTATTCAGGAACCTTACTTGGAATTAGTCAAACAAAAAGTGTATTACTTGATTACTGCATTCTGTGTTATTTTCCTGAATAATGCAGAACGTTATAAATACAAAATGTAATTAAAGTGGAAAGTGAGTAGGTAATTTATCTTCACTACAGCTTAATTTTTGTCTTCAGATGTCATCTAGAAGGACAAGCTTTCAGTTTATTACTGATGAAAAATACCTTGCTCTGCTTAATAATGGTGAAGCATAAAAGGACGTAAGCTAGCAGCTTGAAATCGAGAGAAACATTCTTTCCTATGTAGTCATGTCTCAAAAAAGTCCAAAAACTCATTAATGGTTTTATCAAAGAACTCTTCATTGGTCATTTGCTAATTCTTAATTTAGGCTTCCTAAATCTATGGGTAGTGTGTAAAATTATCAGGGCCATGGCACAGATTTCACTGTGGAAGGAGAAAAAGTAGTCCAAAAAGGAAACCTGAAATGTTGAGAGATTCCCATGGGAAATGTATTCTTGTTTCAATGTCTGCATCCTTTGCTTTCAGTTCAACAAGCAGCACCTCAGAAAGCAATTTTCATGGTTAGTTAAACTTACATTGGGTGTCTTACACATTAGTGGATAAGTCTCTAGTAAAAGCACATTAAAAGTTCAGTGACACATATATTTTTTTCACATTTGATTTCCTATGACTTTGTAAAATAAAGGACGTGTGGAATGAGCACCCACATATGTCAATATTTCTTTTTTAAGAGATAGCACTTGATTCCTGTGAAACAGAGGTTCCAAGAGTGCTCAGTTTTAAAATAACATTATAAAATATCCTTTCCCAAACTAGACAGTGAACTGAAACATACAGTTTATCCTAGAAGAATCCTAGTACTCATTTGTATAGGACTCCATATGCTTTTACTAAGCATTCAGCTTACTGGGTTTCCTTCATTACTACTCTGTGTTTTAAAAGAGGGGCCATTTAGCTCTTGGTCAGTCATAATTAGAAATCATA
>NW_010135964.1:0-3950 GCF_000699245.1 Pterocles gutturalis | reverse complement strand
TTTTATTACCCTTCAAAGGCTCAAAACAGACTTGCTATCTTTGAACAAGGTCTGATACATTCTCAAGCATAAAAAAAAGCATGACTCTATAAAAGTCATGGAGTAAACCAGATTTAGTATTACTGTTTAGTGAGATTACTAACTTCCTTCACACAGTTTTTTATCTATATTCTAGAAGAGATCTATAAGAAAATTTTATCTTCTTTTTCTTTTTTAAATCACTGCCAAGTTTTTGCAGACCTTTGAATTTTTGTTGGTTAAAATATTATTTGTCATTCTGAGCACAGTTCTCCCTTTCTCCAGTGCCTCGGCAGCCCTACCAGAATGGCCATTTCTCTTTGGACCCTTCAGCAACAACTACCCTGAAAAAAAAAAAAAAAAAAAAGCCAACACAGTCGTCCTATGTAAACCCTAAAAATAAGCTAAAGCAGTTTGTATAATGAAATTTTAATTCCTTTTTATTTCTAACAGAACAACGTGACTTAATTAAATTTTCCTTTTTTTTTCTTCACCTTTTAACACTGACTGCTATAGAAAGAAGTTTATTAAAGATGCCAGTGTGCACCTATTTAACCAGCTATTTACAGTCATAAGGACAGCTGGAAAGAAGCATGACCCAAAGGAATTATGGCTGAATATCATGCACTAAGTGTTCTTTCTTACTGATTTCCCTGGAAGATTTGACATATTCCAAGCAATTCAGGTGCAAGAAAACTACACTGCATTGTCTTTATGAAAAAAAAAAAAAAAAAAAGAAGAGTGGAGCATCTGTGAAATGGCTTAATAAAGATTCAAAATGGAGTTGCCTTGTGCCTGACGTGAATATTCTTAGAATACATTCCCTTTTATGTTTTTGGCTTGTTTTGCCTGTTAAAGGGTCACAAGACCCCATTGGAGGGCATGCCGAGTTCTTACATGTTCTGTAGGCAGTTTCATTGACCTGCAACTACAGAGAGTTTGATTTTGATTATACAGCTGCAAGTGTCTTTGCTTTTGCATTGTAAAAAAAAAAAAAAAAAAAAAAAAAAAAAAAAAAAAGTGAAGCTACTTTAGGTCTAAGTGATACATATTTGCCTGTCTGAAATAAGATGAGTTTAGAGTTCTAAGAAAGGATGAGAATTTTTCAAGTAGGTGATTACTTGGTAAATGGTAAAAGTGAGTTAGAAGATTTGTACAAAAGAACCAAATCAGGGATGTGGGTGAAGATGATCTGTGCTAGTTGAAGTAAAAAATAAAGATTCTGACAATTTTATTAAAAGTACAGCTTTTAAGTGTTTTACTTTTACATTAAGTTATGAAGTGGGGTTGAAAAATGTGTTCAGAAATACTTCTAGGCGAGAGTATGATGACAGTCCAGTCTAATGCACAGGAAAACTGCAAATCAATACTATCCACAGTAGGTGGGAAGGGACCTCTGGAGTTCATTTTGTCCAACCCCCGTGATCAAGCAGGGCCACTTAGATCCAGTGGCCCAGGACCATGCCCGTCAGGGTTTTGAATATCTCCAAGGATGGAGACCCCACTGCCTCTCTGGGAAACCTGTGCCAGTGCTTAGGCATTCTCACAGTAAAAAAGTGGGGTTTTATGTTCCAACAGAAATGAATTCCAGTGGCTTATGTTTTCTGACCATCTGTAAAATTAAAAGTTGAATAAATTTGGAGGAAAATTAAGGAAACATTAGGATGATTTATGTTGGCTTATTTAGCTTCGTGATTTAAATCTCAAAAGTAATGTAGACTACAGAATTTCTTACACAAATCAAAACACAACTGAAACGTTACAAGCAACTGTATTACAAAGATACCATTGTTCAGTTTGTGCATGTTCCCATTGTTCTACTACTTCTTTTTTGCATGACTCTGCATTAAATTTCTTTTTTTTCAGAGAACTAGACTAAATGAGACAATATCAAAAGGTAATAAAAGAAATTAGTTCCTCCTTGCCTAAAGGTCACAGATGAATTAATTTTAAATATATATAAATTTTAAAGACCACCTATTCTTTTTATAAAGTTCACATTGTGAGAGTTGAAACAAAAGAGAAGTAATTTGATTATATAAGAATGCAGGGTTTCTTGATAGTAATTCAGTGCTTTAGTATTTTCCATTTTCATTGAGGATGTCTTAAAAATCAATATTAAATGAGTCCTGCATGGCTTTGCTTCACTCTTTTTCCTCTTGAAATGTAAAAATTACATTTTCTTACTAGAGATTAGGGTTTTCTCTTTACTTAAAATTATAACTAACGTGTTCTCTATGATCATGAGGATACTCAAGAGAGAATAGTACAATGCAAGTCTCAAATTTCAGAATAAATAAGTGTGCTGGTTTCAGCTGGGCTAGAGTTAAGTTCCTTCTTAGTAGCTAGTATGAGACTATGGTTTGGATTTGTGCTGAGAAGAAGATTGACAACACACTAAAGTTTTGGGTTTCTGTTGGGGAATCCAAGGACATTTACAGCCTCCCATGCTTTGCTAAATTTGAAGGTGCACAAGAACCTGGGAAAGAGCATAAGTGGAGCAACTAATTCAATGGCAAATGGAATATTCCATATCATTGACCATCATATTTAGTATAAATTGGGAGGTCTTCCGGGAAGCTCTCTCGCTCTCTTCCAGGATTGCGGTTTCAGGACTTTATCTGTTCTGGGATCTTTAGGTGGGAAAAGGCTGAGCCTTCATCAGCAGGTGGTGAGCAGCTGCACTAGGTATCACTCATTTGTATATATTGTATATATTGTATATATTATTATCATTATCACTTAATTTTATGGTAGTTCAATTAGTAAATTTTTCTTAGCTCAACCTATGAGTCTTCTTTTCCCTTGCCCCTTTAATTCTCTGCTCCATACTCTGGGGCATGGGGATGGATGAGGCTGAGCAAGTGGCTGCATGGTGTTTACTGCAGATGGGGGTTAAACCACAACAATAAGTACAACCATAAAGTAGCAAATCTTCATAAAGGGAATATATCAAAATTTTAAATGACTGATAGATTTGCCTACAGTTCACATGCAAATTGAGTCCAGGGCCGTATATTACATTAAACAGCAAGAACAGAACCTTACTTTTCTTGCACTACAGGAGCAGACTAGGGCTTTTGAGACATGGACTCTCCTTAAAGCTCCTGCCTAGAGAAGTTTCTTAAGCAAATGTTTCAGTTTTAACTTCCCTCTGATATTTTGATAGTTCTACCTATATTGACTATGTGGGCTTTATGAAGCAAAGACCATCGTTTATTCAATTTTTGCACAGGGCCTAGAGAAATTGTTTCTTCAGTGAGCTGAGTACTTTAAATCATAGAGATATTTCTTACTCTGTGCACTGAGCTAGTAAAGCTGTCATTCTTCTGTCTGGTCACCTCTCTTCTACATGCATCCTTGAACTTCTGAGTTAGTAAAACTATAGCCTCTGCCATAGCAGCCAGTTTGGAGACCAAAAGAAAGGATCGTAACAGTGTTTTCATTTGTTGTGGGATGATCACACACTCTGTTATCTTATAAAACACAATGAGATACTACTGCTCATGCACGAGACCACCGTGTTCTCCATAGCCATATAAGTCCAGACCCATAAAATCTTGTGCAGAAAACAGAGGATGTGGCAATTCCTGAAAGAATAACAACAGCCTCCAGCACTATCCTATTTAGAAAGAAGAGAATTTTGCTTGTATACAGGCATCTCTGAGGAAGTAAATGTGGAGTTTGGAATCCCTGTTCTCCCAGACAAGGGAAATCGGTTCAGCTTGCCTCTTTAAACTAATCTATTCTACCTAAAGACTGAACCTTCTATAATAACTACTCTGTGGGGGTTTTGTCCTATGGCAAATGTACTTTCAGCATTGGGAAATGAGGATGACGCTTTCTGAGTCATTCTCCCAGCTGGATCATGTCTGCATCATGTTGTCAATAGTAATTTTAAAATTCCCCTCTCCTCTCCTCTCCTCTCCTCT
>NW_010135963.1:0-737 GCF_000699245.1 Pterocles gutturalis | reverse complement strand
AAGAGGTAAGAAAAGGTAAAATAACATATGGCTATTAGTGCATTTAACCTGCTATTCAGTTGGTGACTGACATCTACATGGGTAAAATTGAGTAGCTCAAAAACTTCCATGAACTCCTTATGGAAAAATGTAAACACAAGGAAAAATATTTTTAAAGGAATTAGATATCTTCATTTTTCCTAAAAAATACAGTCAAGTGATTAATCAGCATGGCAATTTAAAAAACATGTCACTTGAGTGAGAAAAACATCCATATTCATGGCAATCCATACTTCACTTTCCTCAGATAAAAGCTCTGAATTTATTTTGTCCAAGGCTCACTATCCACAGTTTAAGCAGTTAATTCTCTTTTAAAGGTTTCTCTCCCATATATGCTCTTGCTGTTTAGTGGACAGGCAGACTAACATATGAGCGGTCCTATTACCCGTCCTAAACATCATTCTGAATTACAGGAGCTACTAGCAGAATCAAGCAGTCCTGATTTTTTGCTTTCCCATCTACCTGATACAACTTTTACATCCCCTTATGACAACTCAGGGTTCTAAATTTCCAGTTATTCATTTCTGCAGTGCAATCAGTGTACAAATTTCTTTGTTTTACAGTCATCTGAAGGACATTTAAATCTGCATTTAGAAAGCTTTTTTGACTACTGACCTGAGATGTCTGTATTTAACACAGACTTGCAAGAAGCTAAGGGAGGTTTAGAGGTAGACTATAAAAGTGGGATGTCATAGAAT
>NW_010135962.1:0-30817 GCF_000699245.1 Pterocles gutturalis | reverse complement strand
TAGGTGATGGGCCAACGGGCAGCACTGACGATCTCATGCATCCCACAGGTTCTGTGGGAAGAAGGGACACAACGGGTGTCAGCCGCTGTTACCCAGCACTCAGAGGGAGGTGGGGATTTGCAGTAGCTTAGGAGTAGACACAGACTACATTGTAGGTTGGTTTTTACCACATCCAGTGGGCAGAACAGGGCTTGAAACTCCCCTGGTGAAATCTGTGACACCCTCACCTCTCAACGTTGACCAGCACCATGCAGGAGCGGGTGAGAGCAGCCAGGAAATGGCAGCGGGAATACTGACCAGGATGGACTCGGATGTTGTTCCTCCCAAAATGTAGAAGCATTTCTCTTTGCTAGAAACAGCAGAGGATCCTGCAGTTCCCGGGTCCAGGGCCTTGCCTATGCGTACAGTGGTTAAACGTCAGGCCTTTGGGATGGACCAGCACCCTCCAAATGCGCATCAGCAGAGCCCTGCGCCGTGTGAGAGCTGTCCCACACCCCTCTGCACCGCCCTGGCCAGGCTCAGGCTCCACACACCTCCCGCGAGCACAGCCCCACACCCCCCCCGCGATTCCAGCCGGTGGCCAGGCTGGCCTGCGCTACACGAGGGTCCAGCAGAGCCCCCAGCCCCTCTTGGCCGGAGCTGCACAGCTGGGCACCTCGTGGTGACTCCTGCTTTTCTGAATAAATAAAGTGAATGAGGGGCAAAGCCCCCCACAAGCAGCCCCCTGTTCCCCCTTCCCTTCCAATGCCTGGTGCCACCACCCACAGCCCACTCAGACTGAAAACACGCCTGGCAACTCGCTCCTCTGCAGCATCTGCCTTCTGGGGCTTCCCGCAGCCCAAACGACAGCCAAAGAGTTCCCCCGTGGGCGGTGAGGCATCCACAGAACCTGCCGCTTGGTGCTGAGGACTGGCAGCAGCGTGGCCAGAGCTGGGGATCGAGCAAACACAAGCAAGCAGAGCAGGGTGGGAGGAAGCCCTTTTTTCTCCATTACGAAAGTCCTTTAACCTACGTTTATAGTATATAATGTTGTGAAGACGTTACTTGTTTCAGGAAACCCAAAGAGGAAGAAAAGTACAGGCATGGTGGCTTTGCAACTAGACTTTCTGTCTACAGAAAAGCTTATCATATGGATTTTAAGCAGTAAGTCTTAGATTAAGCTTCAGAAACAGGCTCCATTTATAGCTGGAAAAAACCCTCAGACTTCCTTTAGAAACTCATCTCTTTCGTTACTTTGGGGGAGCAAGAAATTTCAAGGTTAATTTTTCTTACATTGGTCAATGCAAGACTGATCAATACAGACTTTTCCCCCTGCAATTTAACTGAAGCACAGTTGCTAATTAAAGAAATAATTCTGGGACTCCTGGAAATAGAACATAGTCATAAAGACTGCAAAAAGGGATGGAAAGAGGACAGCACTGTTTGTGTCAGGAAAGACAGTGGTAGAGAGTTGTTAACTGGTTCTCAGCCACTAATCTAGACAGAATCTTACAGGAAGAAGTATGTCTAATTTTGGTTTTAATGAGAAACAACCACGCATTTTTTCTTCTGTAGGATCCCACTCTACATTTGTATTGAAGCACAGTTACTTCTGAAGTAGAGGGCACTCTGCTGGCAGACAACTGTAGACCTCCAGATATTGTCAGAAAAGTGGTTTTTGGAAGACCTATCTCACAAAAAGCATCATCAACTCTTAAGTCCATTCCTTAATATGCAACTTTAATATGCACAAGAAGACTTGAGGTAAATATTCTTCTGTAGTATCTGATCTGTGTGAAAACTACAGTGTATCCTGGACTTTTATCAGTATGCTAGAAAGTCACCTAACAGGTTAAGAGGAAAGCCTTTTCCTGACACAGACTTAGAGAGCAAAGAGAACCTTAACTTACAAACTCATTTAAAGATCCGCAGTGAAATCCACAGCACTCAATTTCACACCATAAGGAAATCCACTCCTTTGTTTCCAACACTATCATATTGCGTGGTTCAAGGAAGTCTACTATTTGCATCAAGCTGTACAGATACCTTAATAACATGAGAGCTCTGTTCTACAGGGCATCAAACTTCTATATATAGGGAGAAAACCTGTCCTGAAATCCTCACCAACTACAGTCAAAGAACTCCCAACATGATTTGTTATGGAACTGAAAGAGATGAAAGGTCAGCACCGAGTTCTTTGGAATCGCTTGGAGCCTCATTTTTAAAGGGACTGACTTCACTGGATAAACAATACTGTCAAGTCAGATCATGTTTACATGTTTTAGCAGGAGAACACATAAGAAACTGCTACATGACTATGGGTATGCCCACACCAATATTATGTAAACACTGCAGTCAGTATTTATAGATTTCTGACTTCTGTGGAAAATGCCATTTCTATGAGTACATTGGAACTATGACGATAGGGCAAAGTTTGTCCTCGGCTAAGATACTGTCTTTCAAAAGAGCATTCTCCTGATAGAGAGCAAAGTCATAACAGCACCATGAAAACAGGCTTACTGTGCTTTGAGAAAAGCACTGCAGACATAAGAGCTGTACCCTTAGCAGAAGAAAAAAAAAAAAATTCACCTCATGAGGTACCTTAAGATGTCTGAAAGAAAACCTTTGTCAAAGAAACTAAAATGTTGCAAAGAATAGCAAAAAAGCAGTAAATAAGAGTTTGGTTTATTTTTCAAAATAATTCTTTAAATTTAGTCTCTGCACTTAATATTTTGTGAAACTTGAACAATCCATTTTACTACTGCCACAGGCTATATACTCCAATTTTTCAACCTTCCAATTTCAAGAGGTGCTTTAACGTTACACTCCAGACCTCTAAGTCCTGGTGTTCCAGTGCAGTCAGGAGAGCACCTAGAACAAGATCTCTATCATTCTGTGCTGTTATGTGAGCATTAAAAAAAAAAAAAGCCAGGACTAAAGACTCATGCACTGCTTGATGAGAAGGTATGCTTTTGGTTAGGAATCCAAAAGCCACATTTTTGTAAATAAACAATGAAACCAACCTCTTTATATAAATAAGCCCAAAACTTGCAGAGCCTGGGAAACCTCACATAGCAGATATTTTTCAATTTGCTTCTCTGTCTTCACATTCACTGACAACTACTATTCCCACATCTAGTTATTTAAAATGGAAGCTATGTAAACACTGTGGGCTTCCACAGGTTTTAACATAGATATATAATTTCTTAGAGTGAACAGCAGCTCCTTGTTCTGTCACATTACATGGTACGATATTAAAATTCTCTGAGGACGATGAGGAAGCTGGAATGTTGTTGCCCTCAGAGTTCCTGAAGTGTCTGTACGCATGATCTCCAGTACACTGTAGAATAATTTAGGCTGGAAGGGATCCATGGAGGTCATCTGGTCCAACACACCACTCACAGTAGGGCCAACTTTGAAGCTGGATCAGGTTGCTCAGGGTCATTTGAGTTCCCAATACATTCAAGGATGGAGATGTCACAGTCTCTGTGCAAACTGTTTGATCAATCTCATTTAAAAAAAAAAAAAGTCTACTATCTATTCTATCCCCCTTCCTGCAAATTTTAATCTGCAAAAAATCAGTAATCTCCAAACTAAAATGGATAAATAAGACTTATACATATTACCAATATGGGAAATAAAGAGATAGTGTCTGTAAATTTACTCAACTAGTCTTTAGAACAAAGTATCTGATTGGTCCAGAAGGACAACAGACTATAAATGCCAAAAAAACACTTATTGATACAATACGATTCATGTAAATTCTATTCACATTTGTTGCCAGCAGCAGAAAATTTGTCTGCCATGTGGACAGGCTTAATACTAATTTGAGTTGCACTGTTTGGGTGTCACTGAAAACAGAACTCAAGCAGCTCAATAACTACATGGTAAACCTATTAAGCAGACATGATTAAAGTAAAAATTCCAAGATTATATTTCTTAAAGGACTTATTTTAATTTCAACCTCAAGTAAGATTTCTAAAATATAAAAAAACCACTGTCTACTGAAATAAGTAATATTGCAATTTAAGGGAAATAGCCTGTTGCTTACACATGTACATTTGCTCAGTCTCTAAACACAAAATTGTGTCTAACACCAACTGCATAACTGAGCTTGCTTCTTTAATACCTTCAGAAATGGTGTTAAGCAAATGTGTATCCATAACCTATGCCAAAAGGCTTAAAATTTATCTTGCCTACTTTCAGCAGTCTAAAAGTTAGCCTAGATTTGTTTTCTGAAGTCTCTGTCAATAGAAATGGGGTGGAGTGATCTTGCATATCTAAGGATGAAGTTTCACAAAAGTTTAATCTCTCTCCACTGATTATCTGACTTAGACTAGGTATGTAATAATTAGACTGTTACCTTAATCTCATCTATTTTGAATATTTAGATTGCTGCACCTTTAAGGGGGAGAACTAAACAAGGAGATCAGGATGAGAAAATGGACACAAGCACCAAATGCTTATGAAGTGATCAGGAGTTTAACCAAGTAATTTTTAAAAAAATTCCATAACAAATGCATTATTCTTTTGTTTTGATTTTTTGGTTTTTTTTTTTTTTTTTAAAACAAAGCACTAAATTAGTTGTGGCTTCAAGAGTAAGTGAAAGCATGTACAGCAAATTCAAGTATTTAACTAATTACCAGACCAACACATACAAAAAACCATAATTTAATTATAATAATTTTGCAGTAAGCATTAACAATTAAATTTTTAACTGTCACAAGTCTTCATTACTATCTCAAAGCCTAATACAAATATCAAAATCATTAGTAAAGATGAGTCATTTCAAGTGTTACCAATAAGATGTTCAGTAACTCTGCAAGTAATAAGTTATTTCTAGAAGAATATTAATTTACAGTCATTCTTTCTAATAATTCTTTGTACAGTAAAAAAAATCAGATTTGTGTTTTTCTGCATCCCTTTCCCACCCAACCACCCACATAGTTTTGCTCTCAGACCGAGCTACCAGCCAAACAAACCTGATGGTAAAAATCATCTCAATCAAAAGGGTCCAAGACCTCAGTTTTAGCATCCAGCTCAAATGCTCTTTGGGAATAAAATCCACGTTTTTGTATAATGTGCAAAGTGCAAGTTGTCTTCAGTGCTATCAAAAGTGTGCGCGCGCGCGCTAAGAAATTCACCACAGAACAAACCAGTAACAATTAAGACTTTTAAATTTCTCATAGCTCTGCTACAGACAAATGTTAGATGATGTTGACAGGAATGACAGATCAAGTGGGTTATATACCAGTGCTTATTAGGTCAGGTACTTTCTTTGATAGGTCGAACAAATGTTTTCATTCAAGTTCTTCAGTTTCCTTTGTAAAAAGGTCAGCCAAATCTGCCACCGTCAGAACTGAGGCTTCTGACTGTTTCATGGAAGAGCTCGTGTGGCTGTGGGAAAAAATGGCATGCAGACATCAGAGAAGGAATCAACACCAGTAACAAGCTGTACACACTGAAGACAGGCCGCACCCTTCAGAGTCCAATAACTGTCCAGCTTTGAAGCTCAATAAAAACACACACACCGATCAGCTACTTCTCTTGCATGCTTTGAGCAGGATACAAAGTCCATCTACTGTTCCTAATAATGGTCAACACCAAACACTGCAGAGGCAGCAGAACATGGGATAATCCGCTTTGCCCTCGTAACATTTACGAGATTGGCTTCAGCTTCCAAGCATAAGGTTTGATATTACTTTCAGAACATTAGCCCTGACTGGATCATTCAACTACTGCATACTTATCTGAACTTTATAAGCAAAAGTAGTGCTACTTCACAGATATGGAGACTGATTAAATCATTCTTTCAAAGCTAAAGCTGAAATCTTTCATAACTACAGCCAAAGATACGCACGTAAATTTTTAGTCTCATAATTTGTAACAGACAAAAAACCAGAAAAATAACTCATTTTCTTAAACTAAGGCCTCTTCCTAGATTTGTTATCAGCATAAAGGATGTAGATACCACTTTTGTGTCACTCCCAGTCTTAGAGATGCTTATAGATTTTGAAGAAACAAACGCAGTGAAAACTGCTTTCTGTGTCTGCACACCAGACTAACTTAGAAGCTAGCATATGGACAACTCTTGCACTGACTGCAAAACCAACCAGTGGGACATAGAACTGACAGACTAGGTTTGTAGAATTTAAAAATAATGAAAGTATTCATGTCCTATATTAGAGCTTGTAACATATGCTGTTACTCCAGTCACAGGTTTAGTATGATTCTATTAATTGCAATGCTTTTATACTAATGGAAATAGCTAAACTGAAAAGCTAAATCGTAGCACATAATTTATTTATTAGGCTTTTATGAAATAAAATATACAAATTGTAAACAACATATTCTCCAGAGAATTAAAATACCTTACTCTTCAAGTTACCGGAACCAAGTCTTAAAACTTTTTTGTCAATCAAAAAACAGTTTGAAGGAGAACAGTTGAAGTTTATATGTAAGATACACATACCTAACTGTAATAAAAGTATGGTTGAAAACTACCTTTTCATGTTCAGTGCAATAATAATGTTCTTAAAAAATTCAGCACTTACCTTCTATCTACTGTTTTCAGCATAACCTGCATTCTCTCTTCTATTGTTGCTTTTATTAGGAACCTATGAACAATGGTAGGTCTGAATGTGTTTTAAAAAAAGAAAAAAAGACCAGAAGTGAGCAGAAGTTATGCTGTTACTGTTAAAGTTCAAGACCACAGCTTTGTTTCGTACTAATTATTGTTAAGAGTGCTGAAAAAACACCTCTGTATTTTAAGAAAAAAAAAAAAAGTCTTACAAGGTGATTAATAGCTTCCACTGACATTTAAGGATGCTTAGTGCCTCCCAGAGCACACACTTCCACTTAGCTGGATCACATACTAAATTAATATAAGCTGTATTAACTAAAATCCTAAAGCAGATGCTGGGCAAAGTTCTGCTTTCTGTGTCCCTACTATAAACCAACAGCCCTCAAGAGCCTGGCCTGTCATTTAAATAAATTACTTTGGCCCACTGGTTATATACAATGTTTATATTGCATTGTCACAAGTCAGTCCATGAGACAGAGCCCAGTGTGATGGATAATTAAAGCTCATTCCCAGAGTTTTCACAATATTGTTCTTGAAGATGGCAAAATACTACATTTTTTTTTAAAAGTCAGTAATTGTGGTCAGTAAGCATGAAATGGTAAACACTAGTAAGACATAAAAACCAAAATGTCAACAAACATAAAACAAAATGAGAACTCCATTTACAAAAGAAAATTTCAAAAAGAAATCTGTAATAAAAAAAAGAGATGTCAGGCACAAGAAAGTGAAATGGAAAAGAGTCAGCTCCAAAGATAAAAATGAAAAATCACTCCAGGCTCCCCAGGTTAAACATTTTCCAAGATATGAACCATTGAAAGTGCTTTAACGGTTTTCAGATCTTAAGTTGAAACATTGGCAAGTAACATTGCACAGAGGAATTCTTGGGGAATACTTTGTGATTCATAGGAAAAGGCCTACCCCAAAAAAAGATGTAAATAAGAACAACTGAACTGGTAATAGTTGCACCAATGAAACTAAACAAAGTTTAGTTTGCTGTTTAGTTTATGTTTACTGTACTTGCCCTTTTTCAAATAAGCCTTGCTTATTCTTAAGAAGTACAGCACATGTTCTTGCTAGTTTTATTGCAAGATTTTTGCCAGACCTTTTGTGCCAGCATGAAGTAAAATTACAATGCGGGCTGTTACAATCAATCTTTCCTGTGCCCTCACAGTTAATTCAAAATCTTTACCAACACAGCCAAATATCCACCTGTTCAGAAACATCTTTTCACATACATGCTTATTCATGCCCTCTCGCCTTGCCTCTACTTCCAGAACACAAACCCCACTATTACACTGGAATATAATAATATTCCAGAGTTGATTCCAGGGGTTTTTCTTCTTCACGTACAGAGGTTTAATTATTTTTTTCAAGTGACATGAAACTTAAGGAAAAACATATTCATGTACTGTATATATCTGATAAATATATAGAGATATCTGTACTTTCCAAAACCGTTAAGTGTTCAGTACCACGCACGTAAAATCTACAACTCTGAAACAAAACAAAAGATATGCAAACTCATTAAGGTCTTCAAAAAGATCTAGACAGGGGTGAGGGCAGAACTGTGATTTAAAAACTAATCAGTTCTAAAAACTGTGTGCTATAATATCCTTTTTGGAAACAAAAAACCAAAAACACCCCCCCCCCCGCAACCGCCGCCAAAACTTATGCAGCTCCTAATTTAGCACTGGGAACGACCAGCTAGAAGAAGTCTCTCAAGGAAACTAGGAAATGACATAAACGGTTAGTTGCTCAGACCTGCAAAGCTAAGACATTTCTGGACATTCTTACAAGTAGAATTTCAAAGTTAAAAACTAAGGCATCAACAGCACACATAAAATAGGGCAGCAGCTGAACAAGGTTTTTCAGGATTTTGGACTCAAGAGCCTACACTCTTCCTAAACACCTAAACACAATTTGCTTCTGCATCTTACCCCTGTAGCACAAAAGAACTCCCTAAAATACACACTGTGTATTTTCAGCAAACTTTTTTTTTTTATTTTAGTCTTTCTGTCCCTTTATGATTATCTATAAATATAGGATTCCTAGGAATACCCTCATCTCCGCAGTTGAGTTCAGCGAACTAGATTTATTCTGATTACAGTATGCAGTTCTATTCTGGACCATATCTGAACCACTCAATGCAATATTAACTCTTACTTGCTCTGGCCAATGCGATGTACTCTGCCAATAGCCTGTAGCTCACGTGCAGGATTCAGAATGGGTTCCACAAGCAGAACATGAGTTGCTTCGATGACGTTTAGTCCATTGGAACCAGTGTGAAGAGGCAGCAGCAAAATATTGATGTTGGGATCATATTTAAATGCAGAGAGATTTTCCTAAAAGGCAAACATCACAGCAGCATGACAAAAGTTCCTCAATAAAGAGTGCGGGGGGCATCTTTCTTTAGTTTCAAGAAATTACAGCAGCTAGCACAGGCCACAGAGTGACAGTCTTGCAGCCTGACTGATCCAAGAACTGTCATCCCAGAACAGACACTCAACAGATGATCAGGAAGGCAGGAATTTCTTGCAACACTGATCAGTGTGTCTCATCCTTAACATTCATGCCAATGCTTCTTTTTCAAAAGTGAATGCATTGTTTATTTCCAAAGGCTTTCAATTGTGGCTTTTTGTGATTATGATTTTTAGAATTAATAAGTTAGAGACCAAAGTTTCTGACAAACAAATTGGTTCCTCTTTCAGTTTCTCAAATGAAGCAATACAGGATCAAATTAACTTCTAGGAGCTGTAATTTTCCCCATTGAAAATAATTAATAAAAATATCCTTTATGTACCTGAAATTTAGTAATTCCATTGATCTGAGAAAATACCATGTTGTTGTCATACAAAGCTTTTGAGATTATGTCCAACATATCTTGCCACTGTAAAAAAAAAAACCCAAACAAAAAACCACACAAAACAATAAAAGTCAGTCAACATTACAAACAGCAATGACAACTACAATATACTAATTACATTCCCTAAGAAAGAGTAGATAAAAAGGCCTATCAAATACTGGCATTTGCAATTTAAAAAAAGGGGGAAGTAAAAAAAGGAAAGGAGAAGCATGCCAGGAACCAAATCTTTCATAAAACTCAATAAAAAATGTAATTAAAAGGATCAGTTTGAATAAAAGAAAATAGTAGCCATCACAAAACCAGTTTCACAATGTATCAAAATATCTGGACATTACATTTAAAAGTATCTAGAATTTAAGTGTTTGCCCTTTAAAGAAACAAGCTTTTACATCTGTTGACTATGATCATTGTTCCTGCCCCAGTTACATGAATTGCCCTACATATTCTCAAAACAATGAAGTCGCTGTATAAAGTGACTCAAGGTTTGGTAGCTAAACTAATTCCTGAAAATATTATGACTGCTTTAAACTCACACAACAAAGACACACACACACACAAAGACAAGACAGAGAATGGTGATTAATACCGATGAGAAAACTAAGGATTTAGCCCCTGGATCTTGAAATTGAATTCTCTTCAGTGTTCGGACCACAGCTTCCACTTTGGTGGAGTAACTTCCCTTTGAAAAGTCAAAAGAACAGCATTAGTTAGGTAGGACATTAAACAACTCCTTCCACATTCATTGTTTTATTAAAAAATGTTGTATTACAACTCTTACATATCTACACAAATTTAAAAATTAGCAAGCTCAAGGAAGGGCCGGTTAAGTAGCACTGAACTGCTTTTATACCTCCCTTGCAAGGCATTGCCATAGGATCAGCGCTGTATTCCAGCATGTGCAGCACACGGAAGAATGAAGTGCCCCACAGGCACACCTCTCTAGCTCTGCATCAGGCAGAACAGATAGCCCAAGCAGCACAGTTGCACCAAGCATGCCAGTTCGGGCTGCTGAGGTTTAACTTTGTAGCACAATCTTTAAAGAATCTTCCAAATGTACATTTAAATCTCCCTTCTTTCACACCTCTTGAAAACTGGCCATGAAAAAAACCTACCCAAGTGCTATTTCTGTTGCTTTTGTTTCTCACTATGACAATGCCAAACTTATGCTCAGTACCATGAAGCTTGTTAATTAAATTTAAAATAAAAAGAAATTGTTAAATGCAATTAAATTAATTCTTGAAGGATTGCATGCTGCAATGAAAATATCTTCATTCCGCATTTGGAAGTATTTCAGCGCTTAATGATTCCAATACTACATTCTGCTTCTTGTCCACTTTGATTTCTGTACTCTTCTCTTTCCCCTTGAGTTGGGAAGAAGGTTCCAAGAAACCTCTTTAGTATCTCCCTCTATTTCCTTCAGTATGTACTTTGTGTTACAGCAATTTTACCTAATGTGGTTTTTTTAAGAAGCCCTTATTTAATTTCCTCACTAGTTCTTACACGCACAGTAATTTCAAGTTGCACTAGACTCAGCTGGACAAATATTGTTTTATTTCTGTCTGCACCTGTCCTCTGAACATTGAATTAACTATGTTGGCTTGGTACAATGACAGATCGAATTTACTGAAGTTATGCTGCTTGCAGAATTGGTGGGGAAGGATGTCAGCAGTCTAAGCATGCTGGGAACCAATGCTTGATCGTTCATATATTCTGCAGCTAAATAAATGCTCCAGAAGTACACGACTTTCTGCTGTTTTACCAAAGGCTGCAATAAGCAGTACCATCTTATTTCCCAGGGTTGTCCACAGTGATTACAACTTTGTGTCACAGAGAGAGGTAAACCAGCTTTTGTGACATCTGTGTTGCACCTGGTAGACATTAACAGTGTTTCCAGAAGTCAGACAGAAAACTACAAATGCTTACATCGGTAGGTGCTGTGATCTGCAGGGATGAATGACACGTTTGCAGCCCTACAGCAGTTGCCTGCCAATCATAATCACCTTCTCTTAGGATCTGAGACTAACTTGATATTTCCTGTATATTCCAGGGTCATTTATTTGCTTTTCTGATACCATTCATCTGTGATTCAATGACGATAATTGTGGCTAGTCTGCTCTGTCTTTTCCTCAGACACTTTTTTTGGACCTTACCATAGGTCCTGTTTTTCCCTTCTATAAGAGATAGTAGCTTCAGCCACTGTTGATCTTTCCGCCCTTCAGACCTCCTGTGACTCAGGTGTTACAAACATGACTTTGTACAAGATCACTCAGAGAAACTGATGAAGAAAGAAACCGTACAGTGATCAAAGTGGTTACAGTCTTTTTGCTGTATAGATAAGTGTGCAACGTTCTCCTCCCTCCACTGACATTATATAAGCTTTGGTTCACAGCACACAAACAAAATTCATTTTTGTTCTCGTTATGGAGAGATGAAACCGGTATTATTCACTCTTAAAAACATGTTACCCCACTCATTACCTATACACCTTATACACCTTGAGTTTGTCATTTTGTTAAATATCCAGATGAGTACTTATAAACAGATTAGCTAGTTCTTATTCATCATGGAACAGCACACCTTAGAATCAAAACTACCTTCTAAGAATTTCTGTCTCGGGTTGGCAATACCTGCTATAATACTGACGGGACATGGGAAGCTTTTACAGAACCAAAACATGAAGGGACGCCAGTAAACTCCCTCTCGGTACAAAATGCCCCCATTTACAGTAGTCCTTTTGCATCTAAGTCAGTAACTTAAGATGGTTAGTGCTGGTACAATAAAGAGCAAGATACATGAACACAATGGAAAGGTGGGGGGTGTGATAAAAAGAGGTACTGAATACTGAAAGAGACCAGTGGGGCTGAGAAAGATTGTATGAAAGTATAAACACTGGATAAATCACACAGTTTTCATACATATACTGTAAGGTATTGATCTTAACCTCAGTATTCTATAGAAACCATAGTAAGTCATCCTTTGTTAACTGCCCTTAGAGGAATCTGAGGTAGAAGGTTTCATTTTTAACAATGCTGCTTTTTTTAATAGTACATACAGTGAAACTACAATATAAATTGTTAATCTTTTGTGAAATAAGAATGGGACTTGCTCAAGACGACATGGGAATTCACACAGAATTCAGTTTTGCTTTGCCTGAAGTTTTGGATGCAGAAATACTTCAAGAAAACACTACAACTCCTTACAGAGGACGACAGTAGATGACACATTCCTTCTGTGTCTTACTTATGAAACTTAGCCTATTTATTTTATTTTTTAACATGATTTATGAAACATATTTGAAATGTTCTTGTTAGAAACAGGGTGATATCTCCAAACTCTGAGGAAATAATCTGTTAAAAAACACAGGAAGCATCCTAATAACCAGCACTTCAAAAACATAGACTATTTACTCCCCCTGGTGCCAAATACTGTCAACTACTTCAAATCTATTTGAGTTCGAAAGCATCTACTACAATGGAATTCCAGTTGTGCAGGGAGGCTGAGGTAACTAGTGTGAGCATGGCAGCACTGACTTCAGTACAGGCCAGCTACCCTAGTATACCTGCAAGGTTCAAGGAGACTTGCACAGATATGATGGAACTCTGTCAGCACATTTTGTTACTGCTTTTAACTATACCAACCAGCTGAAAACTATGATTGGGATGTCCAGCTGTATTATAATAACATTTTAATTTAAAAGATAGCAGTATCACCTAAATCACAATATTACCAAGATTAGTCTTTTAACCTTTGCACATTAGTCCAGAATCCTCTATTTTTTCCACAACTGCAATAAACACAGGTTTTTGGTTTAACACTATGCTACAACAGATTTATGAAAAGCAAAAATGTACTTTATAGGTGTCAGCATTGCTAAAGACTCATGGAGATGCTCTCTTCCTCCACCCCTGCCTTCAACCCAACGAAAATCCTCTGTTACCAAGAACAGTAGATACAACCGTGCAATCAGGACTGATTTCCTACACATTTGTATCTGGAGGTTCATTAACTTTTGTCAGTAGGAAGGCACACAGTTCCAAATAAAGTTTCCCCCCAGACTTGAACTTTAAGATGTCTTTTGTAGTAAGGGGAAAATCAAGCCACAGTATTTTGCTAAGTAGGAGACATACTTTATGTGGATGGCTATTTTAATAAGACTTGTAGAAAATTAATTACCTTTGAAACTCAGACAGACTCTGTGTCAAGCTGTTTGAAGTGTTCTAATGGGTTGCTAAATGAAGGGAGAAGTCTAAGATAGTACAATGAAAAGACTTTGTCTCCTTAGAAAGTCAGGCTAAAAAGAATAAACGCACAAAGGCACAGTGGAAAATACAGCTACCAGTCTTCAACAGAGCTGTACACTGTCACTGGAAAGCCTTGAGAAAGAAATTGCCCAGGCTAGGAGCTGATTTAAAACCAAAAGTCACTCTTTATTCAACAGTAGGTACATGTATCCGGTCAGTGAGGCTTTAACCAAATACCAACTAGTTTCAAAAACAGATAGGCAAGAAGCACTAATGCCTTTTCCAGTTTTCCTTTTGGTTTTTCAAACAAAAAACAAACCAAAAAAACCCCAGAAAGAATACTGTTGCAGAATCTCACAGAGTCAACACTCATTTGGAATATGGAGAAAAAGCTTACACCACACAACTAGGTCAGGAGAATTGGGGATGAGCTTGAAGAAGGAGGCCTCACAACTATGTTATTGATGGTACAATTTAGAAAAGAAAATGTCCCAGATATCACAGCAGAGAAACCTTTCTCCAAAGAACAAATTCATGGTCAACAGGTTCCAGTGAAAAGCATTGATTTTGATAACTAATATTTTATGGGATTAAAATTTTCCTATTTTCTCTACTGTGATTTGATTTATTGCTGAATAAATGTTGGGTCAAGTTACTGAATATACTCATTAGATGGAGGAAGCATAGATATAAAGTCCCTTCACATTTTTCATGTTCATTCACCCCTATTAAAAATGAGTCGGTTTTTTTATCCTAATTATGTTCTGTAGAGCAGACAATACTACATAGACATCCAGAACAACTACTCCTCAGGCAGTCTGAGAAACATTCCAGGTGACTGATCTGAACTTCAGAATCGGGATTTACATTCTCTGGCTAACAATGAAGACTTTTAAATTTATAACATTTACATTATCCTAACTGCCTTATAGTACAGGTAGCTTTCTCAAACTACTCATTTCAAGCAAACACAGCAAAACTATGCCTCCAAAAAGCCTCACCTCTCCTTAGCTACAAAAAGCCAAAAACACCACGACCAAAAAAAAAACAAACAAAAAACCGAACAGCATTTATTTCTACAGCAGCAAAAGCTGTCCCTCCCCCCATACCCCAAGACTTCATTACTTTAACAGATGTGCAATTTTGTAAAACATCTACAAGGCCTTTCCTCAAGCACATTTAAAGAGTAGGTGTTAAAAAGATATCCTCTTTCACATTGTTTCCTTTCATGTTGCGTTTCCAAAACTCTTAAAAGTTATTAAAAGAACAAGTTTTTAAAAACCCCTAAAACAAACAAAAAAACCAAAACCCCTTTTACTTCACAGGAAAATGTGTATCCTTCCTTGGGGAAGGATGCAAAAACATTGATTACACCATAAGAAAGGCCTATATACATCACATCCAGTTCAAGAGAAAAGGAACTATACCTGTTATAAACAAAACTAATTATAAAAGTGAACCTACTTATAAAACTATATGGTAGATTGGCTGCCTAAATGAAGGATGCAACAATTAAGAAATAGAAAGCTTCAATAAACAATGTACCTTTACAGGAATATCCTCCTGATTTGCAGTTTCTGCAGTGAAGACATATGATATTTCTTTATGTGATGTCGTCTGCCTGCAAATGGCACATTTAATTGAGCTCCGGCGGGTGCCAACGCTGTATTGTTCTATGATGACAGCGATACACTCATTACAAAAACAATGTCCACACGTTAGGACTGCCCACTGTGCAGGGAATAAAAACAAACAAACAAACAAAACCCCATAGTATCAGTTTTGTATTAATACAAAAGAAAAACAGTGTACTAATACATGATAAATTACATTTGCATAGAAACATTAGTTTCGTGAAACTCATCAGATTAAAGAATTTTAGAATTTTTAGCACTCCAGCTGCTAAAAAGCCTGGATTTCAAAGCTTTCCAGCACAGGAAGAGTCATAGAATCATAGAATGGTTTGGGTTGGAAAGGACCTTAAAGATCATCTAGTTCCAACCCCCCTGCCATGGGCAGGGACACCTCCCACTAGCCCAGGTTGCTCAAAGCCTCATCCAGCCTGGCCTTGAACCCCTCCAGGGATGGGGCATCCACAGCTTCTCTGGGCAACCTGCTCCAGTGCCTCACCACCCTCACAGGGAAAAATTTCATCCTAAAGTCTAGTCTAAATTTGCCCTCTTTCAGCTTATACCTGTTACCCCTTGTCCTCTCACTCCACTCCCTGATGAAGAGTCCCTCCCCATCTCTCCTGTAGCCCCCTTCAGGTACTGGAAGGCTGCTGTAAGGTCTCCTTGGAGCCTTCTCTTCTCCAGGCTGAACAACCCCCGTTCTCAGCCTGTCCTCATAGGAGAGGTGCTCCAGGTGTTCAATCCATGAGGACCAGGGCTTGTGAGCGTGAGGCTGCTCCTATCTGTCTGTAGAGGGCCTCATCCACTTGCTCTTCCTGGTCAGGTGGCCTGTAGCAGACCCCCACACTACAATGTCCCCTGTCCCTGCCCTCCCTTTGATCCTGACCCACAAGCTCTCTGTGGGCTCCTCCTAAAACAAAAACCTGATGACTAAGTATCTTACCTCTTTTCCCAGTTCACGTGCGCAGATTGGACATGGTTCTGGGTTAACTCCCCCAGTAGTTTTATTCTGAGACTATAAAGTAGAAAAAAATAAACTTGCTGTTTCAACAAATAAAAAGTTATTCTATATTTAAAACAAGCTTCTAGAAAAAATGAATAATGAAGTCCTTAAAAAAAAGTGTGTGAGCAAATTAAAAAACATCAGTGGTGAATAAATAAGTCTCTCTTGAGGAGTTAAAAAAACAAGTAATTTATGGTAATTAAAAGGAGCACCGTTCATGCTGCAGTCCTTCAGATAGGACCTGCACCTCTACTACAGCTTTGACAAATCCTGGTAAAATACAAGCTTCAAACAAGAAGCTCCCCATATTTTCCACCAGCTTTACATTGTTGTGAAAACAAATATACTTAATCACCTTTAACTATGCTTGCTTACACTTGTCCCTCTGTTTAAGAAGGTAAGCTCTTTGTAAAACAGCAAGAGCACGTTGAGAGGTACATAAGTTTACAAGGCTTCTACTAACCACATCCTAGTTAGTTTTAATGAAAGTTTTAACCATCTAAAAATAGTTCATAGTTTTGTAACTGTGTAATTAAGCATAGACAAAATATATCATGTAATAAGTAACTTTATGACTATGCAATAACACAAAGAACAACACACTATATTCCAGCATGTAACACATCTTTACAGAAAATATACATTCTTTAAAATGTTAAGTTTTAAATAAAAATAATGTTAGGTTTCTTCTACTAGGTAAATAGAGTACATCACTTTGGTAAACACCAAGGAACTGTAAAACCTTACTTTCTCCAGATTAGTGAGATACAGAAGTTGTCCTAATTTCTTTTGAAGCTGTGATTTGGCAACTGCCTTGTCATTCAAAAGTTTTACTCGATTTTGCTCTACCTATGGAAACAGAATTAAACACATTTAAAAAAAAATAAAAAAACAGTTAAGTTTTACAACAAGGCTTAAATTCATGTTTTGGCAGAATTCAACCAAGTAATTTACTGGGGACAGATAGAACAGCTCATTCTGTAAATTTAAGATGTGCTTCTCCCTAGTCAAAACTGATTGTCTATTCCTTTCCCCTACCTAGTATGAACACAGTACTGTGAATGGGCTGAGACTCAGGAGGTATACAAACTTGCTCTTCATTGTTCTATTTGCATTATTTGTCTCTTTCCAGAGACAAAACCAATTTAAAATAACTTATTTTTGTAAATGTTTCTTCAAAATTAATTCAATTTATCATCTGTCTTCTTACAGCCAAATAGATCCTAGGCACTACTGCTGGTCCCCAAAAAATGTGTAAGAAACAATTACTTTCTTTATACTTCTTAGCAGCTTTCACTTTTCATTTAACCTATACATAGATAGAAATATGAAGCTGACTCCTTTTTAGATTAATTACAGTTGGTAGTGTTGTAGAACACTGCAGAAGAGACAAGCACCCTAAGGATGAAGAACACAGTAACGAGTGTGCTTTTTATTGTTCCAAATACCTATGTCTTAGACTTTGTTGAACATTTATTAAGCAAAGTGCTCCATTTTAAAAATTGCTTTAATACACTGTTGAAGTATCTATTTGCCTACAGAAAGAAGCACTTCTATCTAACACTGAATCTCACTGAAAAAAAGCACAAAATATTTCTATTGAAAACATATTTCTATATGCAAAAAAAAAATATATATATTATGTTAAATCAACCCAGCATTTTGTCTATGTTCATGAACAGAAAGGGTATCAGAAGTGGCTCAGAAATTCCACGATACTGAAAAAAGATTTGTCTTTTACATTTTCACTGCTTTTTTTTTTTTTAGGTCCTTATGGAAAGTAGCAATATGGATGAGAAATCAGGTCAACCTAATTTTCCACCAGCTTGGAAATCTGGGCAATTGTAGAGAAGGGTCCCAGAGATATTCACCTGCTGCTGGAAGGACACCAGTCCTTTGGAAGTATGCCACTCACAGTCAGAAGGCTCACAAAAATATATCAAATTAAGAGTTACAAGCTCAAAAGGCCCATACACTGAAGGTAGAAATAGATAGGAACTCTTTATTCCTCCAAAGCTTTCTGAAATGGTGTGCTGGTTTCGGCTGGGACAGAATTACTTTTTTTCACAGTAGCTGTTATGAAGCTATGGTTTGGATTTGTGCCAAGAATAATGCTGATAATGTACTGATGTTTTAGTTGTTGCCAAGCAATGCTTACATTAAGCCAAGGACTTTTTCAGCTTCTCACACTGCCCCTGCCCTCCCAGCTTTTTCTTCACAAGGAGACAGCTGGGACAGCTGACCCCAGCTGACCAAAGGGACGTTCCATACCATATGGTGTCCTGCTCAACATATAAAGCTGGGGGAAGAAGAAGGAAGGGGGTGACGCTGGGAGCGATGACGTCTGTCTTTCCAAGTAACTGTTACAAATGACGGAGCCCAGCTTTCCTGGGGATGGCTGAACACCTGCCTGCTGATGGGAAGTAATGAATTAATTCCTTGTTGCACGCACAGCTTTTGTTTTACTCATTAAACTACCTTCATCTCAACTCATGAGTTTTCTCACTTTTACTCTTCCAATTCTCTCCACCATCCCAACCAGGGGGAGTGAGCCAGTGGCTGTGTGGTGCTTATTGCTGGCTGGGGTTAAACCACAACAAATGGAAAGAGGTATATTATAGACCTTATATATAGCTCTAGATACAGATTTTATTTTTGTAGGAGGTAGGTTCTTTCAGGAAAAAACAATTTCTCTCCTGCCAAGTACTTTACCTCATGTGGTTCTATGATGTGGAGAACTGGTGGATTTGGTTTTGGCTCATCAGGATGACGCACTCTCAGCCGTTCTGTAGCCATTGCCAGTTCATCAATAGCAGACACATGATCCCTCAGTACCATCCAATATTCATGAAGTAACTGTAAGAAAAGCCTAAACAACTTAGTAGCAGATCTGAGTTCTCTTTATATGACTCCGCTATGCAATGTATAATGGGAAAATCTTTTTGTAGTAAGGGATAGTATTTCTTTACAGTAATTCAGCCACAACAACAACAACAAATTATGAAGGAAGAGAAAGAATACAGAGATCATCTTGCTTGCTTTTTTTTCCAGCTTCCCTTTATGGACAACTATAAAGTGCTATCTCTCATTTCTTCTACAGCTATTACTATTGCAATAAGTAATGCAACTGAAAGTTCAGAAACCAAGTGTCTTGCAGGACTAAGCAAATGCTGAAAAGAAAAAATGATTAAGCAATTTTAAACAGCCACCTGTTATAGTACTAAGAATGCTTCTTAAAGAAATGTTAAAACAGTTTGAGTGGTCTTGATAAAAGCACAGATGAGCACAAGGTGAAGATAACATCAGATTCAATTCTCCCAAGAAAAAGTTCTGGCTTTCCACAAAAAGAAATGCCTAGAACTGGAAGTACACTATAAATATAAACTGATATTTTAAAATTAATGATAATGTTGTAAAATACTTCTTCCCAAGCTTTCCACTGTTTACATATTTTACAAAAGATAGTTTTCAGTGACCTTACTGAAATTCCACGACCTTTTGCAAATGCCAAAGATTACTATTTGTTGATTTCTGATTTTTCAATGGTAAAGATATTTCTAAATACTCAGTTGCTGGGAGGCTGTGACAGTTGTTTGTTTGGGGTTTTTCTTTTAGCTCAAGAAAGACTTGTTTTGAGCTATGCCTAGATTACAAACAACATTACTGTGTATTAAACCTGTCAGAATAAGCTGAAAGGAGCTTACTCCCCCAAAACTAAAGAAAATAAACTAAAATCCCCATAGCTCAATGTTAATTAAGAGTAGTATGGGCAACTGAATCACTATTTCCGAGACACAACAGATGGAATCATAACGGCACTATTTTCATTCTCATTAGCAAATTAGTCCCACCTTTTATTTCCCAAAGAAAAAGGAGGTGAGACTGTGTTACCTTCTTGCAGTAGGAAATCCCCAACAGATAGCAATGCCTTGGTAACTGATTACCTTATGTCCTCCTCCTTTTGTGAGCTGCTACAACCCGAGGACATAAAATAAGCATGAGAACAGCTATGGTCATTATTCTCCACTCAGCATTTTGGTAACGTAAGCAGGTGACCTGACTTTCTGAGAGCAGCACAACTTTATTAGGTGTTTAATTATCAAATACCTAAATGCTGATTGAGATGCCGTTTTGTTTAAAAAGTTTTTCTCTGTGCTACACTGTAAGCTAGTAACTTTTATTGAGGCAGCTCCAGATTAAGTCTCAGTCCTAAAGTAGTGCCACCCTTTTAAGGAAAGCAGGTGATCAGTAGCCAGGTTTCCTGAAAAACAATGACAGACTGAATTCCATTAGTTAATCTAAGAGACATAAAGTAAACCACTGTCTAGAGTTTCTCCTCTTCTTCTGTGGACTAAAGCTAATAATAAATGTTTAAATTCTTGGACAGGATGCTTCTGCAAGAAGTACCTTTGCTTTTTCAAAACGTAGAAAAAAGCAAGTGACAATTTCCTAGAACCAAGAAAGAGAAGGCCTGGGAGAAAGATGACAGGGGCAAGAACCTTTCAAGGAGCAGGAATTTCCTCTCATGTCAGTCCCCAGGGAAGAACAAAACAAAACAAAACAAAAAAACCTCAAAAACCAAAACCAAACAAACCAAAAAAACCCCAAAAAACCAAACTGTATGAAAGAATCAATAAGCCTGATACTAGTGGACCAAGTGTGGGCTACTGAAGCCTGTATTAATTAAAAATGAGGAGAAGCATTCAAGAAAAAACACTTTTGATTACAGCTAAGCTATAAGACAGGATGAGACCCTTGTGTGCAAGACCTCTTCCCCCTTCTCCATCACTGCAGGGAAACACAGATGCACAAGGATGCATGAAGAAAGCCACAGTATACTCCTGTAGTTCCCTCTGATCCAAACAACAGGAAGCTAATTATTTCAGGTTACATTGTGTCGTAAACAAGATCCAGGAAATAAAGCAAGAGTGAAAGGACATCTGTAGCTAGCATGAGACTGAAGGTAAAGTGAATTACAGAATGGACCAACATTCAATTCCCTGAGTCTTGCTACATTCTGATTTAACTAAACAGATGAACACATTTAATTATATCTGTATACTGTCTTAACAGATGCAATTATATTGCTTAGTAATTTGATAAGTAGCCAGTATAACTTTTAGAAATGCTTAAATCATATATAAACCATTTTAAATCCAATCTTGTAATAAACACTGGGAAAAAGCTTTGTGTAGGCAAACCCTAATTTCAGGAATACAACTTAGATTTGTTCATATTCAGCTTAAATTTGTTTAAATTATATTAAGTGGACTACACAACTATTTTGTCACCTTCTCATTTACTGTACCTTATATTCCTTTTTCCATGCTTCAAAAAGTTCCAGAAATGCGCTGCCTTCTTCGGTTAGCTTAATGTCCATTCGGTGAGCTTTGGCAAAGGAGAGAACAGCTTTCAAGGCACGTTCAGTTTCACTGGTTGCCCAGAGTCCTCTACTCGTGGTGGGCAAACGGTCATCAACAAGCCCTTCTTCATCTTCTATCATCTCCTCAAATATTGCCGTTTGGCCTTTAACACTGGAAAACAAACCCAACATGATACTCATCACTGATTTTGTACTGCCACATCCATTTCTACTTATTTACCATATATTTCAGCCTTCTAATATTTGATTAAAGGATAAAGCAAATCAAACAAATATAAACAGCTGTTCTATTACTTGATATCCCAAAAGCTTGTTCTGAACACAGCAACCTCAGTACCAGCAATGAAATCACTGTACAGGCCATTCTGTCAGCTCAAAAACATCAATAGCTTTTGCAAAGGCTTATACATTTTAATTAACTTTCAGTAGTTATTAATGATTAATGTCATATTCATTTAAAAATTTTCCAATTCTGAATTCTTAAATCAGCACGAGTTGCAGTTAAACTCTGATGCAAAATTTGCTGTGTATTTCACTATTTTAAGAACACTACAGCTTCCCAGTTCCCTCCTTGACAACGTTAATTCAGAAACACATTAACATTTTCTAATGATTCCGATAATCATTACGTAACAGAGCTCCCACTGGTAAAGACTTTTGAATCCAATTTTGACATTGTGAGGGATATGAGAGATACAAGTCAAAAAGAAAACATGCAGAAGGCTGCAATCCATGCCTCTCAGTACTGTCCACTATGTATACTTCTCTCATACCCTGGGCTGGTGCAACCCTTCTTTCAGCTCACAGATGCATTCATGTCTGAAATCTCCTCTCTTGCTGTGGCTTATTGCTATCAAGGCCACTAGCTAGAAGTTGCCGTAATTTGTCAATGAAGTTATTTCAGAAAACTTAAAGTAGAGAATGTAAGGCAATCCAACTTTCACTTGTCTTTTTATAGTGAGTTTATAAAGCTAGGAACTTACGTATGAGAAAAGAGCTTCGACTCGTATTCTGTGAACAACTCATCAGCCTTACAAAAGACACAGCTGCAACACAGAAGATTGAAAACAGAAGCACTCAGAATTTCATCAGAAACCAAAGTAATTCCTGTAGTTCCCTATTCCAACATATAAAATCACACCAAGTCCTTAAAAAACCACAATTTAACAGTCTTATGTACACTTGATAGAATAACTGATAGGAAAAGATTTCATACGAATAAAACCAAAGGTCATGATTCGAACAAATGGATCTGTGATATCTGTGTGCATACAGACCCTGAGTACAGAATAAGGACTTGAATCTTTTCCTATTTCAAATGAAGGAAAATTTAATAATACACCTTTAAAGTATATTTTCTGTTTTCAAGACATACTTGTTAAGTGGCAGTCTAACAGGTCGCAAATGGCAGATAGTGGCAGCCTCAATAACTTGCTTAGAGGGAGGGCCTTCTAAGTTTTTCACTGCTTCTCTTACAATTTTCTGGAACTTCTTCACTTCCTCCAGCTGGGTTGTGAGCAGGTATTGAAGGCCTCTACAGTCACGGAATCTGATTTAAAGAAAAAGGGAACTAATTGCACACTGAGGCACCAAATCCAAATTTAATTCAGTATTTTGAAGTAGGAGAGAAACAGATAAATAGCAATATAGGACAACAAACTCAGCAGGACAAATCCCTGTGCAACCTGATCAGGCTGAATCTCTGAGCATGGGCCTGGATCTGTATGTAAGCTGGGGGTTGGCCATGTTGCCTCTAACATGAAACTAAAACAAAATTCTTTGCTCAGTAACACAATGACACTATTTTACACTGATAATGTCTGTCTACTTTCCATTTAAACAAGTCAGTTTGTTTTAGAGGTTACTCAATTTTAATGCAATAAAACTTCGTATCTTTCCTGCTCAGCAGTTGCATGAGTACAGAAGACAGTAAAACGACAGTAGATAATACAAAGGAACATTTAAAAGAATGCTTGTCGAGGAAAAAACTGTAATTCTCTTGCTTTTCTTTTTAAGTCTTCTATCTAGTTATGCTTTTTTGGGAGACTGTTTTTGAAACTTAATTGCAGCCCAGATGCTCCGAATCAAAAATGCCTGCTATTTAATTGCTACTGTTAGCACAAACCAATAAGAGGACTTGAGCAGAGTTAACTGTATTCATTAGCCTATTTTAGCTATTCTCTTACTTCTCTGCCATGGAGAATTTATTAATCTGCTGTTTGTAGTTGCAGGTTATTTCATTTTTCACACGTTGAACAAGCTCCTCATCGATGGCACACTGTATTGCTGTTTGGATGACCTCCAACCACCAAGGAGATCCTGGACGTATCTGTATGCAGAAGAACAGATTTATCCATGAACATGCAACAAAAGTCAATTTACTCATTGCAGCAGAGGCTTACACTGCCCTCTAGTCCACACTCAAACACAGATTGGTAAACTCCATGGAAAATGGAAGATGCAGTATGCTTAAAAAAGATCCTTAAACTTTTCTGTTTAAGTGCATATGTGATTAAGAAATTTTGTACGTTCCCATCTACTTCCTCACCTTCGAATTGCTTCAGTAAAGTTAGATTCACTGAAGCCATCTACACAGAATAGCCACATCGAGATATTGTGATCTCAAAGTTTCCTCTTTCTCAAAAAGAGATGAAAGGATCATTTAATCAGAGAAAGCAAGCTCTCTGTGAAATTAATGAAGGGCAACACCAAAGTGACCTTATAATTTTAAATGGTGAAAGACGCAGAAGTTTACTTTCTCACGTATCATTTGTTCCCATTTCTTCGCTATTATGCAAGTGACAAGCAACATGTCAGCTCAGGTGTTCATCAACTCATTAAGGGCTTGCACCTTCCCATGAACCCTGAATTGTCATAATGCCTAAACACAACTAAGCCTTAAGCACAATGACCAAATGCATGTCAAAAGCCAGTTCCTTTAAAGTAACTGAAATAACCATTTGACACACCACAGAAATGCTTCAAAGCCCAAACCTATAACATATTTACCTAAATTACAAGATGAACACAGTTAATATAAAAATAAAGCATGGTGTTAAACTATACAGGAATTGTCCCACCATGTACTTGTGGTTTTAGTCATCTGTTCATCAAGTACAGTGTGCCTCTTTACGCGAGGAACAAAGGATATGTTCTGGGGCTCTGTGCATGCAGACTGCCAAAGTCCCACTCCAAACAGGCCTTCAAAGAACTATTAGAGATAAACAGCTGGAGTTCTGTATAAACACATAAAAATAATCTTTGAAAAAAATCTCAAAATTCAGAGCCTAAGCATGTAAGAGGTACTTGCCTTTCTCTGGAGCTCCCAAATGGTCTGAAAAACTGGCTGTAGGGCCTGACAGGCTTCTGCAACTTCTGCATTGGATTTACTCATGTAATGCTGACGAAGTTGTTCTGCCTGTATGGAAAGGAGAGCTTGCTATGCACAACTCATATTTGTGAGGAATAATTGAAAATGCAAAAGCTCCCCAGCTACCATAGCATTTTAAAATGGTTAGCTACCTATGTGCTGCTCAGTTTCACACGTAAGCGATATTTAGCGTTAATTTTTTTGTCTAGAATGTAGCATTTATTAGAAAGCCCAAAAAACCTTTGAGAAGACGAACAACTACAAAGATGTTAACTATGCAATTTTGCTTTCACTCAAGCTCAAACAACACAACAGGAATACACTGCATTACAAAAAGGAACTGGAATTTAACTCATAATTCTTACTTCTCTGTACATTAAAATATATTGTGTTAGTAAGTAAATAATGAAAAGATCCTTAGGTAATCTGAGAATAGGACAATTTAAGTTACTTACATATAAAAATTACACATAAAAATAATTAAACTTAAACCCTTCTTGTTATTTCAGGTGCATCAGATAACTTTTCCATAAAAATTACTTGTGAAAATCCCTCTTGGTAGGCAGATGTCTCCACAATATAGTCAGTACCAGGTTACTTGCTAATTTAAAAACAGATGAACAAGTAGCTTATATTTCTTACAAGTACCATGTACACACACACATATCTTTCACCACTACATTCTGATTTCACTAGATATATTTCTTTTGTGCTTTTTAGGGTATGTTTAAGTCTTTCTTCTTTTTGTCTGCTGCTATCAAGATAATTATATTTTTGTTACAGGTGGAGCTCAGTTTACCAGGAGTGGACAGGACTCTCAGGTATTTCAGTGAGCCACTGTCAAAAAGTAGCTATAAAAACCAACCTCTGCTTCACATGGATAAGCAAAATATGTACTTTCCAATCTTCCTCTTTACAGTCATGTCAGGAGAAGGCGATATTACAAAATTGCTAGAGTTACAGGGCAGTACTTCTATAAAGGTTTGTAGAAACTCCTTTAAATAGTCAAGAGAACAAGTCTTAAAAAAATGCTACCTATGCATAGAATTTGCATTACAACGATAAAATATCACATAGCATCCCTCCAGTAGCCAGAAGGTAGTCACCCAGAAGAGGGAGCCAGGCACTGAGGTTTTAAATAGCCCAACTGGATAAAGCTCTGAGCTACCTGGTCAGAAATCAGTGTTGACCCTGCTCTGCAGGGGAGGTTCAGCTAGAGACCTCCCAAGGTCCTTTCCAACCCAACTGAGGCCACAATAACGATGTCCTTTTGCAAATGCATTCCATGGGTCCACTACAAGGAACCAGTGATCCCACCTATATTACCAGATATTTCCCCAGTTAAGATTAAGGATGTAGTTAAACAGGCTTATGCACACAGGAAGTAACATGCAGTGACTTGCTTATCTGGCCAAGAATGGTCAGTCAACCTTTCTAGATGTTGAGGCAGCACAAGAGTGACAGGGATGAATCAGATACCATAATGCATGTGAGTACAATAGAAATAATACAGGGAGAGCCTGGACAGATGCCACTGGCAAACTTCAGGCTATAAAGAAGAGCGCAAATCAGGACCTTCTCAAGAATGTTTCAAACTAGATACTATCAGTACCACACACAGGACCAAAAAGAGAGGTAGAAAACCAGCTTCAAGGCATGACTGAGAAGATGCCTTAGACAGTAGTAGTTTATATTTACTAGGAGATGGGGAAATGTTTTGGAATGGAGGGCATCTATGCAAGAAAAATCAAGTTTACCTAGAGAAGACTGACTATCTCCAGTTAAAATGAGAAAAGCTAAAGAAAATGTGAAAAAATAAAGGACTCAAAAGGATTCAGGATGATGCACTCTTTATCAGTAACATCTATGTAAGTTCTTTCCCCTTGGGGGTGGGGAAAGCACATTTTAGAGTTAAAAATTACTAAAATGTCCATAAAACACACTCACAACATAAAAGAGATCACCAAGCATTCAGAACAGCAGCACTTTGCTGGACATTTCTGCTCTCATCTCACACACTGAACAAGTCTTGATTTTACTAACCTGAAATGAAATGTACATAATTAACTGAAAAGCTATTCAATGCGATTTCTCTAGTTGGGAGAAAATATTGAAGGGTAAAAAACAAAAGGTGCTCTTCAAAATGTACTTATATAAAAATGAACAAGGCTTACCTCTTCTGCAAGTCGGCTATCACGCAAAGTTGGGGAAATTCCTGGGTACTTTGCCAACAATTCCATCAAATTGTGTGTAGAATGAAGTCTCTAAATATACAGAGAGTCAACAGCAATCATGAAAAAATATGTTGCAAAATCTGTGACATGAAAAGCTTAAACAGCAATGAAAGCTTATAGCAAGAAATTAATATTGTTTTATTATTTTTTCTGTTAATCTGGAAGCATCTTATAAAGAAAATTAACATTCTTCTCATTTTACTGAGGTAGGAAATGAAACATTAAAAATAGCACCTCAAAAGCAAATCAGCAGGCAAGTTTGATACCAACCTATCAGATTCTGCCCTGTACTCACCCCCCTAATTAAAACAGTCCTTGGCTATCATGGAAAACAAGTTATCTCAGAGCACATTATTTTGTAAATACTTTTCAGAATACTAGAAGGAGACAATTCTCTTAACCTATCTAAAGTGAAATAAAGTATAAGGAAAAATCCAGTTCCCAAGAGCTTCAATAATTTCTCATATTTTTCACTTTTCCAAAATAGAAGATGACTGAATAAAACATGATCTTTTTGTTTATGTTTAGGGAAAATAAACTTGATTGTCAACATAAGGCAACTCTATTCCTCTTCCCTAGGTTCACCGCACATATCCCAAAGCAGACCCCTAA
The DNA here is from genome assembly GCF_000699245.1 of Pterocles gutturalis. NCBI lineage: Eukaryota > Metazoa > Chordata > Aves > Pterocliformes > Pteroclidae > Pterocles > Pterocles gutturalis. The sequence goes on along the minus strand of NW_010135962.1, from coordinate 2,918 downwards.
TATTATGCTGCCTGTGTATCTCCCACAAACTCATCCTAATAACTTTCACTGGCATGAACTTGAGCCCTTCTCACCTCCTGGATCCATTTCACCTTTGCCCAATTACTGTTCTCAGCCACAGAAGAGCACTGCCCAGCAGTGGTTTGCCAAGATCTTGAAAAGCTAAACCTACACAACTGGCAAGTTCTTAACAGAAGTCGAGTTGTATTCTACAAAGGCAATATTAGGCACTGTACATTTTGAGGGGAAAAAAAAAAAAGCTTTATTGGATTGCATAATCCAGTAAAACAGCTTAATTAACAATCTTGTTATGAGTAGCTTAACAAATTTATGCCGATACGGCTATGCTAAGTGAAAAACGCCTCTGGGAAGTCACAAAGGAAAAGGAAGGATCAGATGACCACACACAAGTTAATCAAAGAACTATTTAGTGAAGCAAGAAAAGTAAAGAAAATGACAGAAATAAGAAGTGATCAGTTGTCTATAACATCTTAAATATCTTGTTATGCTTAAGAGAATTCTGGTCAGCTTAGAACCGATATCTCTTGAAGAAATATAAAGATGTTACTGAGAGAACCATTGCTTTTTTTCATCAGGAAAACAGACATGTTTTTAATATAGTATCCAAAATGTATTAATAGATTTCCTGAAGAGAAAAATCACTTTTGATTCTTTTTCATGTTTTGATGGCCTTTCAGAGAACACCTTCTGCACTGCAACAGTTTTATATTCTCTATCATTTGTCAGGTTAATATCATTCTCAACGCAAATCCAGCATCCTGTATTCGCAGGATGTGATATAGGACCATTAATGCGAGCAGTCAGTCGCATACACGAGGAATTCAGCATGTTAAGTTTATTGCAGAACAGCAGGTGGAGATCATACACTGCTTCTGGGATACAACAGAGACTCACAAGCAAAAGTTTTTTGTAGTACAGTAGCTTTTTAAAAAAAAGCAACATGAAGGCCACTGCACAGATTCCTACCTAAAGATTGTGATAATGACAGCAGGCTGAAAGAGTAATTCAGCATACCAAGAGGAAGAAAAGACCCATCTGTTAAATTAAAATATTCCAGTTCTTAACTATGTCTCTTTACATTTGAATGCTCACTCACTTGCAAGGAATCTGTTTTGAGCTTTTCTTTGTGCTCTTCAGATGATCGTAACACTTCTCTGTACAGCTCTGCAGCCAGTGCATATTCACCTGAATTAAAAGAGAGCAACAAAAACATGCACATATTGTGTTCCTTTTTAAATACACAAACACTCATGACTGGCCATCACTTCTTACATGCTAAGATGTTTTCAGAGAGGCTGTACAGTATCTGCTTGTATTTGCTTTGTCAAGCAAATTTTCCCCATTCATTTGCTCATTTCCCACCCCCTCCTCCCACAAAAACCCAGTAAAAGACTAAGAGCATTATATTTTAGAAATAGTAAAACAGTTTCCAAATTAAATATCTTTAGTGACTACAAGATCTGTAGACGTCTTAGTCTTAAAATATGTATTCACAGTTGCGCAAGTCCAAAAGATCTCACATGGTGCACAAAAAAAAAAAATCATCTCCAATGCACTGCGGTGATGCATTACTGAATTCGTACTGCAAATGTTATTCACTCTTCCAGTGAAAACAATGAAGGTTGTGCCATACTTCAGAAATGCAGAAATTATTAAATACATGCAGGGTGCATAACTACTGATGTAAGCTGCTAACATCACAATCACTTCTCAAAAAAATAGATTATATACATTTAAAAGAACCACAAAATTGAAGTTGCACATTGAAAAGCAGCAAAAAAAGAACAAGGTCAATTTTTATTTTTTTCTCAAATGACAAATTTACTTCGTCAGTAATAGTGTTAGAAGACTCTCAAAACTTGAAGAAGTACAGCGACATGAAATGCATAAAGGCAGATAACAAAGTAAAACAAAATTAATCTTCCTACATATCTGGAAGTTTCTTACATTTAAAACAGATGCCAGTTGTAAAGGTGTAGTCCTGCAATATACTACTGCCATTACTAGTAACGCACCAAAAGCTATGTGCTGAAGGCCTCAAGGCTGAGGCTTGTCAGGCCTCCTTTGACTTTTTCTTGACTTGTCTGTGCCTTTTACTTGGCTTAGCTATGACAGCAAGTTCTCTAAATCACTAGGTGTCTATGACTAATTTTTTTTTCACTTTTCTTTGTTTGTGGGGTACAATAACAGCTCTATCTAGAATAACTGCTTGTTACTGCTGTCTGTGTAGAATGAGATATTTACAACTAACACAGTGATGTAGCGTAGAGAAATACAGGCCTAGTAACAATAGCAGAGGCCTTGAAAAGTAAAGATACAGGATGCAGCAGAGTACAGCCGTGGGATGCTAAGAGATGGTACACAGGCTTGGCAGTGAATAAGGAAGCCATGGCTACAAACAACTCACCCACAGTCAAAGAAATGCAGACCTAGAGCTGGACAAAACTGGTTTCAGGGGCAACAAAGAGAATAAAGAAATAGTAGGCAACACTCAGAAAAGGCATCATGTACACTAAATGTGGCATTAACATGGTGCTGCAGACCAATGAAGAAAGAGAAAGGTGTCAAAGTGTGCTAGCAAACATAAAAATAACCCTAACTAGATCTTTGAGTGAGAAGGAAGAAACCATCAACGCAAACATCTTATTCTTCCAGGTGGTGACAACTAGCCATAGCACTGCCACCATCACAATGAAACTACTGGCCTCAGGACCCAGAAAGGCAGTAGAAAGGTGTGCATAAAAGCAGGAGAAGCAGTAAGGGTGATCATTATTGGCTTTTTGCCTGTAACAATTAGACCGATAACATTTACATTATATTAACAATAAATTCATGACTTATAAGGTGCGTTCCTTCCTTGCTAATAAAGAAGGCTGAATGTAACAGTGATGCTGGGG
>NW_010135961.1:0-21480 GCF_000699245.1 Pterocles gutturalis | reverse complement strand
AAGTCAGATTAACTCATATATATATATATATATATATAAATAAACCTAAGTGAAAGCAAAGACAATAAAAAGTTAGCAAGGCTAAATGTAATAACAGTCTTCCACAGTTGACCATCTGTTCAACAAATAATTATGTTTTATTGTATCAATTCAGAAGCTCAGATGCTGAAAAAAGTGGATCAAAGCATGAACACATCAATCAGACTATGGTTTAGATAGGGGAATCAGAAAAAATTTTGTGGTTTTAATTTGCCTGCTGTTTTTTCAAAAGTTATTATTATTTGTAAGGTTCAGCTGGCAAGACACTTATCTACCTATTTTGAAAACAAAAAAGGAAGATTTTCTTTTAAAGGGAAGAGAATAGATAGTGAAGTTAACTGTCTTCAGGAGCTTCACATTAAGACATTCACAAATTAAGACATTTCTTACCAGGCAGTTTGAAATTAAATTCTGAGAGCTTGTCACACTGCCTGTAAAATAAAAATCAAAATGAGATGTATACAGAATCATGTCCCCTTTCTTGTATGTTATGTGTTTTAATTTGTTTTGGAAATTAAGCTGAATCAACAGTTTGAAAGAAAGAAGTCTTCCATTTGAAGGTGATGCAAATTAACATACAGCAAATTCTTTCTCCAATAACAGTTTGCTTCAGCTCTTGTCCATAAGTGGAGAGCTTGTGTCCAATCAATTTTTTTTGCTTTTCTGTTAAGTAAGGATGATAATGTTTTCACCCTTCTTGCCTACCTTATCCACACTCCCCTGCAGTAGTGTTTTGTTTTAATGTGAGCATTTACCAGTTAGGTCCAGGAACACTAACAGCATTTCACCAGGGCCATTGATCCGATTGCAATTGCTTTCATACTGGCTGAGATTGTTCCTCTTCTAATAACCATTCCTTTTCTTCCTTGCCAGTTAGTCACCTTTTTTCTTGTGTATAATTGTGTGATTTCTTTTTTTATATGTGTGTTTTCAACTATAATCCTCATTTTCCTGATTCAGCCATCAAATTAGTTTAATAATTCATTTTATTTGTGTCATCGTGTTATTCACGTTATCTACTGTTATTTATGACAGACAAAATTAAAATGAGCTCAGTTGAACAGGAGCTTTTTAAAATGTTCTCATACAGCTTGAGGACTGTGAGTGACTTCATGTGGGCAACTAATAAATATAGAGAGCTCCATGTTGTATTTGAACTTACATAAGAAGAAAGTACTTTGGGTTTTGAAAGATTTCCAGTAACTTTTGGTCAGACCTGTAATGTAATCACATCGAATCCTGCAGTGGTAATCAAAACCTTCATGGTGATTTGTACAAGCTTCACATTCACCCCTTAAAAATCAGAAAATGAGTTTGTCTTGCTGGGATATTTCAAACAGAAACCGTTACAGGAAGTAATGTACAGAACTGTGAAAGTATTTGTTTTATGTGGCAAAGCAAATGTTACAGGTCTGCGCTTTCTAAGCATGTGAATAGATTTGCAGGTTGAAATAGGGATAAAAGTACAAATTTACACATTCATTGTTCATTGGTGTATATTTCTTTTTAGCAAAAATACTGGTTTTTAAGAAAACACAGGAGGTTTTTCTTAGAAATAAATGAGCTCAGTGGAAATATGATCTGAAAAGGTAGCAGTAAACGTGCTTCAGTGTTAAGTTCTGACTAAATTAAAATTGGCGCTCTGCTAAGCTTTATGCCAACATTTACTGCAGTGTCATATTTTGATCTAGATATAACCATCCAAGGGTCTCCTCCCTTCTCTCTGAATTCTTAATTTAGGGGTGGTGAAGGCAGAATTCGTTGTTGACACCTGGCTTTGAGCAGGGAGGGGAACTAGGTGACCAGCTCAGGTCTCTCCCAGACTGGTGTTGATTCTGTGATCATCAGTCAATAGGATGTGCATGCATCTGCACCGTATGCATTTTTGAAGTGTAACTTGGATGTTACAGACACACTTTGCATACCTATGTAGACATATGAAGACAGTTGTGCAGACAAAAGCAACAGCAGCTGAAAACAGAAGGGAAGAACTTCACAAATCGAATCATTTGCCTTTTTTGCCTCCCTTTGAATCCAATGAAGAAATTTTTCTATGGTTGAAGCAGGGAGTAATTTAGAGGTAGGTAAGACCAGTCTTTAAAAAAAAAAAAAAAAAAAAAAAAAAAAAAAAGCAAACCTCAAAAAATAAAACAAACAAAAACTCCAAAACCACCCCAAGCACTTGTGTAACCATGTCTCAGAATCGGTATGTGTACTGCTGAATAATATCAGGTTCACCCACAGGGGTTGCTTCCAGCCCAGTGGTTCGCCTAAGAAATTACGTCCACCCCACTTGGAAGTTCCCACACTCTGAGAGGCGGTGAGGTGCCTGTGACTCTTTAAACCACCTACAGTCCTGTACTAAATGTAATGTCAGAAAATATTTTTCCAACATTGTGGTGCTTTTTTTTATCCAACTGTGACACACAGTCTAATATATGTGACAATTTATTGCATAGAAGGCTGCTAATTGTACTTAAAATATATGCCCAATTGACTTCCTGTATAATGCAATTAATTCAGGTTTTTTGATGTTGTTTTTAATTAGATCTTTTGTGTTTGCCAGACATTGGCTGAACATCGCTTTGCATGAACCAGGTACAAGCAGACAAAAAAGTGTCCATTTGTCAAAAAAACAATGCAAGTTAGAGGACCTAAATACATGGTATCAGCCCGGATCAGACTGTCAGCAGAAGGGCAGCTTTTGGGGAAGGGGTGGAAGTTGAGTAAGTACTGGGGCTGCCCAGCAGTTTCAGTTGGAATTTCCAATGCACAGCCCTAAAATAGAAACACTTTTACTGAAGTGAGTATGGTTAATATGCTCTAAATGAAAGATGTCGTGGGCAATAGTGCCTAAGAGACCTGTAAGACCAAGGTCATGAAAGACTTAAATGAGCAGAGCAGGGTGGCTTTAAAACAACTTGTACAAGCGTGAAGGCAACGACAGCTAAATTCACTCTGAAGTCCCCCGAGAGGATAAAGAATCAGAGAGGTCATAAAGTAATTAAGAAATTAATGTAACATAACATCTCTAGTGTGGATGAGATGTCTGCAGATGAGTTAGTATTTTCGTATTTCGTGGGGGTTTTTATTACGTTTACAGATTTTATTTGTTTTGATATGTAACAGTATTTCAGCAGATGTTGAGGCATGCAGGAATTCGCAATTTATAAGAAATTTCTACCTAAGCAATTTGAGCAGATTGTTGTTGCTAGTAGGGTAGTTATGAGGAAGCATTCGACTAACAAGTGCAATCCATACAGAAACATGAGTTGGGTTGTCCATTTGGAACAATTGTCCCATTTCTATCACAAAAGGGACTGTAGGTACCCTGAAAGACTGTTGCTGCCATGTCAAATTCTGTCTGGATCTAAGGTAGTATGTATAGTTTGGCCTTATGAGATTGCAATCCAAACTGTGGTGTAAAAGTCTGTTTTAGGATCTTTCTGATATGCGTGGCAGCAGATTGCTGAAAAGTGCATGTGAATGTTGATTCAGAGTTGAAAATGTGCCAGGAGACTGCTAGTAAAATATTTACTGATCCCTTTAAGATGGAAATATGTCTTCTTTATTGAGCTATAACTTCAGTTTGGAAGATGTTTGGAGGAGGAATATATTTATGTTAATGTATCTATGGACTATGGAGCCGCATTTGCTCCTTGAGGCTATTTTCTTTTAGTATTTTTGTTCATGCCTAGCATAGGTTTCCAAAAAAAAAAAAGAAATGTGTGATTGCTGTGATATCATCTTCAATTGCACATAGCTGTAAATATTTTGGAGTTGTGTGAAGGCCTTTTTAGGCCGCTATAGGAACAATTTTCTTCTTTCTTTGTTTAAGGAAAAACATGTTGCAATCTGAAATCTAATAAAGAAAAAAAGACACAAATGATAAGCAATTTTTCATCAGAGGGATTGAAAAGATTCAATGTTGGCTGTTATTAAAGTTGGATAATGCTGTAAAAGAGATTAAGTTGTAAACAATTGGTTGTGAAAAGTCATGGGGTTTTTTGTTTGCTTGGGGTTTTGTTTTTTAGTGTTTTCTAATCCCATCTTTCTAAAAGGAAAAAGAATTCCTGTTCTGCTTGAGTTTTTGCTTTAAAGCCTTGGTCTTCCTCTTTAATGCTACTCCTTTGGCTACAATTGTTCATTTATACTTATGTAGATGATTATTTTTCCAAAGTATCAAACTCTCTACCTCTCTGTATATAAATGGTCGTTTCTCCAGCATCTCAAAATGAGCCTGTAGAATGGATGATGTCTACATAAGTAGAAATGGTCTCAGCACTTAAAATTTTAAATGGGAATTTTTTAAAAACAAGAAATGGAGTGAAGGCCAAAAGGCAGTAAATGAATTTCAGGTAGAAAACAGGGCAGAGCTATCCTAACTAAGTCCCATGGAATCAGTTCACACAAAAACAGGTGATGTCCCAAGGAGTGGGTTTTTCTGTCAAAACAGTAAAAATCTTAAAAACAAAACGAGTCAATTTCCATGGCCTGAAATGAAGAAGCCTACGGCAGGCATCTCAGGCATTTATGGAAGAATAAATGGTGAGACATTAGTACTAAGGGGGAGAGTTGAGTACGGACTCACACGATAAAATCAGCTGTTCCGAGCCACTTTCTGAATGTGGTTGGAAGAGGCAATATGTATGTCAGGGGGGCCATGGATCGTGTTGTGGTAATGAGGAGAAACCGGAGAGTTAGATATAGGTGTGCAGTTGTGCAAGGGCTTTTGAGATGGTTGTGCTCTGGATGGTTGATCGTGATACCTAGTGATCAAGAAGGTGTTAATGGATAAGTTTCTTGTGCCGAAACTGAAACTTGAGAGAAAGGACATGAAGTTCAGTAAAAGTCTGCATGTTTTAGAATATGGTGGCACCGTGACATCTGGAGATGTGCTAGTATCATTATGTTCAAATCAATATTTTTTAGAACTATTAAAGAGTGGTGTTTTACTGCAAGAAGTAGTAGAGAAAATGTTGCGTGATAGAAGTGAAAGCTATCGTATCAGAGCACAGCTTACCGTTTTAATATTTGCTCTGTTTATGAAAGAAACACATTCTGCCCTTACAGGAGAATGTGGCAGAGATCTAGCAATTTTTTCTTTCTCTGGGAAAACTTACATATCAGAGCTATCATGGCATCATGTATTGACAAGGAATTATCTTTCAGAACTCTTGTGAGATCAGTTGAACATATTTTATGTGGTAATAACTAAGACTTCAGTATAGCCTGTCATTTCAGACTATGCTTTGTATTCTTAGGAGTGCTCTGAAATTTTCAGAAGTATCAGTCTGTGACGAGACAAGGGGATATGTTCATTTCAAAGTTCGTGTCAGAGTATTACGTGCCCTGTCTAGGGAAAATGTTGCCTACCATGAATGGTCTCTTTAAAAATCATCATCTGGGCTGGTGGTGGTGCGGATTGTTTTGGTTTGTGTTTTAAATAGTGTTTTTTTTAATGATCTAATAAGTGGGTTTGTGCCCTAAGAGAAAAGAGGTCATTTATTGGGAAAACATTCATTTCCTGGGTAGTGAACTCTCTTTTCTTTTTTTTTTTTTTCCTTCTGGCATTGATTGGTCTGTTGTTAATACACTTCTTTGTGGAGATTCCTCATAGAAAGTGACACAAAAAGAAGAGCGATATTTTTGTAGATAGGCTGCAGGGGTGTGTATTCGGTTGAGCTGAATTGATTTGGTCGTTTCATATACTCAGAGTTCCAAGTTGCTCAAGGTGAACCCAGAGGATGTCAGTCGCTATATGCAGTTAGTAACAGGTGAACTCATAACTTTAGAGTTCAGAGAGATGTAGGAAGCGTTCAATTGCTGAAGTATTTTTACTGAAAAGCTTCATTCAAACAGCAAACTGATATATACTTGGATGTCTTGCTTCATTGAACAGGTTGTGTTGTGAACCCTTTTCACTTGGACTTCCTTGGCTGCTTGGCATTTGTGGTCATTGATAAAAAAAATAAAAATAAATTGACGGTAACCGGTTTTATCCAATGTGAGAAATAAAATTGTGGGAACTAAATGCCAGATGCCCTTGCAGAGTTCATTGGAGCTTCCAGTGAACACTCACTGTGACTTCTGATGGAAGCTATGGCATATTCTCACCTTGACAAGATGAAAAATTGATAGTGTTTTCAAAAAGCACTGAGTTTTGTCATGTTCTGGTTGCATTTCTGAAAGCGAAGTGAGAAGACGTTATAAGTGACTGGCTGAAAGAATGTGAACAGAACTGCTTGTCTGCTTGTCTGGTGCATAAAATCCACATTCACTTTAGGTACATCTTGGGTAATCAAACTTTTCTGTGTTAACAATGAGGCGATGCTGAAGATATGTTATATGGAGGACGAAAAGATAAAATCAAGGCCTCTCTCGTCTCTCGTTTTTTTTTTTTTTTTTTTCTTGTGAGGAACAGAGCACTGAATTACATGGCACAGGAACATATAGAAAAATCAGTCTTTGCCTACTTTCAAAGGGAACGTACCTCCTTGGGAATCTATCCTAAGCATGACTTAACTAGCTGGTTAGCGCTTAGTTCAGCAACTCATGCTGTGGTAAATATTAAATAAACGAATATGGTTGCACAGAGTGCTTAAGCATTTATTTTTTTTCTTTTAAATTCCCAAAAGTGTCTGAATGTGCCTTTCATCTACAACTGGAAGATGCTGACTGGTTTAGCTGTTCAGTCCTAGAGGATGAGCTCTGGTCCTCCCAGGCCAGCAAGCGTTTGAGACTGAAGTCTCAATACTTGGTTTTTTTGTACCACAGGATGTAAGAAGTAGGCAGGATTCAAGACCCCAGCAGGTGTATTTCCTCATCGTACTGTGTTCAAGTGCAAAGCAGTCCTAAAAAACTGTATTTCCCTCATTGATACGATGAATAGGCCAGGTGTTATTAATGAGGCCTCCTGACAGCTTCACTTTTCGAGTGAAGTCGGGAAGAGGCTTGCCTGCAGATCCCAATCAGTATGACTTGCTTGATATTTGATTCGTATTTTCTTTCCATGCACCGTTGGTATTTCAGAGATGCAGGGTGATTACTGGCGTAATACACCAAAGATGAAGCACTCTGTCTACTGCAAGAGTATAATATGTGCATTGATCAGGGATTTAACCAACCTGCTTCCTATCAGGTGTCATCAACCTGGGATCAGCTGTCACCAAACAAGTCCCAGTGAGGATTTGTTAGAGAATTTTGGAGAGAAGATGTGGCAGGAACCAAACTGTACTGCACTTGTTCTCCTTCCTACCTGTTTGAAATGTACTTTTAGCTTCAAACAGTGACAGCATCAGCTAAGGCATTGGTGTAATTGAGCCTTCTTATTTTTGTAAGGAATTCATTTGAATATATATTCTGTACATTGTCCCTTCCATCGGATTTAATTTCTGACAAGTGTGAGCATGCCTGTCTTATACTGATATTTTATTTCCTGTCGTCTCTCTTTTTTCACTCTTTTTTTCTCTCTTTTTGGTTCATTGTGTCCACTGATGAGTGAATTACTCATAGACCATTCTCCACTATAATTTATGTTTATCTGAAAATAGGAACTGCAGTTCTTCAGTAATAACAAGCTCCTCTATCTAGACAGTCTCTATTTCATTTCACTGCCTTGATTTTCTTCATGTCTTGTCATTTTTTCATTTGCTACTGCTGTTAATCTGACATCCTTTTCTCCCAAAAAAAAAAAAAAATGTGTTTTGTTTACAGGGCACAGCATTTGGAAGTGCTCCTGTACCTTCTCGCAGGCAATTATGTGAGTCTCTTAAATTCCACTCTGTGTTGTAAAGATGACTATGTGTTCATGTGCTGTAGCATGGCATGCCAATATAGAGTTAATGCCCTGAGGTCAATATTCAACCGCTGGTGTTGTATATTGCCTGTAATGTGTTTGTAGCTAACAGCTTCTATTGACCCCTTCTTTATTTCTTTGTTGTGTTTTGTTTGGCACATCATAAACTGGGGCTGCGCTGTGCACTATAGGGTTGCAAGAAGGGAAGAAAACGACTCAAAGTCTGGAGGGGAATAAGAGTAGTATTCTCAGATCATGTGCTCAACATACTAATGAGTAGCATTTCTAAAACTAAAGAATCTCTCTTTCCTGTTCTTCAAATTAATCTCTGCATTGTGCAAACAAATGAAAAATAATCTGGATTTCAACAAATTAAGAAATGGAAAATCAAACAGTACAGTTTAAGGCAGACGGTACTGAGACCAGCTGTATTTTTTTATAAGACTTTCCTTCTAATTAATTTGAAGAACAAGTCCATCCCCTGAGTTGGGGAGGAAAGGGGACCTCTGTAGAGGGATCTCATTCATTTTTTTCCTTAAATCCATTGGAAATATTGACTGTAGATAATATTTCTTGTAACAAAAAAAACAAAACAAAAAAAAAAAAACAAAAAAACCAAACACAAAAAAAACCCACCCCGTTGTCCACCCAAAACCCCAAGAAATCACAAATACAATGTGATAGATACATTTTTTTTTAAAAAGAGAAAGGCTTGTATTCTAATTCAAGATGATCTCTGCTGCTTTAATAGTGTGCGTGTGTGTGTATTGAATACATAGATTCTCAGAATACCATCAGACTTTGAGATAAGGACTTTCTTACATGCCTTGAGTCTATTTCTGTCTCTCCTCCTACCTTGAGTTAAATGTCCATCCTAAAGACATTGGTGTCTTCCATATGCATATAATAAGCTACAGCCATGCACTGCATTATTATAATTACTATGCACTGCATCACACCGCTGAATGTCAAGCAGGCTCATCATGATATGATGTTATAGGCTGTTTCATAAAATACAGTGCAGTTTGAATGATGCTTCATTGTTGGCAGTCTTGAAATGTGTTGCTTGCCTAAATTCACCAGTGCTGCTCTTGTGTATTCATAGGAAAACATGCAACATTTGTCTATGAGTGTGGGTCTTGCAAAAGTAACAAAAAATATGATCTGTAAATGACTGTCCTTTCTTTTGTGCAATTATCTAAGATGTTCCTATTCTACTGGGTATATATCTAAAGGGAGAAAAACATATCAAGATGAAATACTGTTCATGAAATATAATTGTTCTCCTATTATTGTTATTGAAGGTATGATGGAACAAATTAGTATTCTCATGGAATTCTTCAGAAAAACAATGCTGAATTGATTTTTATCCGATATATATGACGTAGTAGTCTGCTAAAATGACAATTCAAATTGCTGTCTGACTGACTTTCATTGATGTTAATCCTGCCACTGCTCTACATGGTTAACAAAACCAGTGAAGACTTGGGAAGCATACCAACATGATAACATGCTTTAGCATGTTTAGTTATAAATAGTCAGAAGTGTGCCTGGTACCACTGTTGACAGCTTGCTGCTTTGTGTGGAGTCCTTGTTGGAGTTGCATGATGAAGTGTCACATCATGAAATGTCTGGGATTTGAACATAAGGGAAGGTGTGAAAAGGGCAGAATAAAGTTTGTGTACCTAAATGAAGATGCAGAACTGTGAAGTAAACAGAGGAATGGTTGTGTTAAATATGTGGATGAATAGGTTGGAAGAAGTGGTTGGAATCTCTATGGTTAGCTGATGAAATAACTGTCAATCTAGCATCACTGAAATGGTAAGATGGGAAAAGCAGGTTTAAATCTGTGTATATAGAATGTGTCAGTGGCTTAACTGTGAAGTAAATAGAACCAAAAGAAAGAAATAAATAAGGAAAGCTGTAACATTGGGGGAAAAAATTCTGCTTTTATGTGCACCGCGAAGAAAGATTATATGGAACTTTGAATATGTTGTGGCAAAGTTCTTCTAACAGGAAGCTAAAATTAGAGCTTGAACTTCCTAAGCTTGTCTTCCTGTCATTGGTGGTATCTTTTTTGGTCCTTGAAAAGCATTGAATGTTATTGTTATTCATATACAAAAATGGGAAATGAGGATGTCTGGCAATCCAGAGCAGGAGTGCTGCTGGACAAATTCTGTTTTCATCACATAGAAACTCAAAGGTAGGCTATGTTTTCTTCCAATGGATGCTACTGGTGATCCTACAGTAACTCTACTGCAGTAAAAGAGGCAAGATGAATTTGATCTGAGTTCACAAGAGATGGTTTAGACTATTGGGACGCTGTGGCTGCTTCACGCCCAGAGTGAGCAGGGTAGGCTCGGTGGTAGGGTTGTGGGTCACCGGGAAGTTATGCACCTCTGGACATCCAGAGATTTCATAAACATTGAGTGGCATCTGTGCCAATGCTGTGTTATGACATTTCCTCTTGTAGCCCAGGGTCCGGAGAAGCTGCTGGTGAAATGTGACAAATTAATGAGTGGTTGAGACTAAAATGCTGTTTATGTAACATGTTAAAATAACAAGCTTCTAGTGATGGGGCATCCTAACACTGGCTATAAACTATGAGACAGTGAGTACAAGGATAACTAATGAATTCCAATAGGGGAGTTAAGATTCCTTTCCAAAAGACAAAAGCTTGCCTTTTGAAATGGAATAAGTTGCAACTTTATTTCTGTTTTACAGTAAAGAAACCAACAGACATGGAAATAAAGGAACATACAATCCAAACTGACAGTAAATATGAGATCATCTGTAATTAGCAACAAAATAAGATGCAAAGACATGGGACAACCTGAATGGGGAGTCCGTAATGAGTACAGATGTCATCAGAAGTCCATAATGATAGCCATATGACCCAGCTTTGTTCATTGGAGTACTGCTGGCCTAGAGGAAAAATACAGATTTACAAAATATAGTTATGACTAAGTAAAATGTATCAAAACTCCAGATTTTTGGGCACAATTGCAATATAATTGCCTTTGGGAAAGAAGAGCTGTCACTTTTCTCCAGTCGCTTGTCTGTTAGGTGGAGCAGAAGCACGAATACACCAGTGAAACTGGTATAATGTGCAATTTAAACTGCCAGAATATTTTATTTGCATATTATATGAAGAAGAGTAAACACCACAATTCTGAAAAGGTACATGCTCATTGCAAGATTAAACTGCACGTTTCTCCTGCAAAAATACATATTAGTCAGGGTTTAAAGTTTATATGCTCTATTATATCATTGGATTAAGCTAGCAGGCCTTGCACCAGATGACAAAGCTGTGCTGTAACTTTTATCTCTATGGTACTTTTTCTCAAGACTTTATTGCATTTTTCTTGTTTAACCTGAATTGTCCTCAAAATATAAGTAACTGCCAATTGAAGGTGACAGTGAACAATACTTTTTAAGAAAACATATTATCATGTACTTGTAATTTGGGCAATGGAAAATGCTTACCAGTTTTGATTAGCACACTTAGAAGAAGAAATCAATGAGAAGAAATATCATAGAAAGTGCCTTGCTATAATAAAAGTTCCTGAAACACAGTAGAATCTCCACAAAAATCAGTACATTGATGTGGTACCTGACAATCAACTTTACAGACAGAACAAATTGGATCAGACACTTGAAATAGCCATATTATATCCAAAGAATTTCATACCATCTAACGATCAGAAGAGTGCCAAAATCTAACGCAGTTAAACTAACCTTTAGGCAGGGGATTTCATAAAACGAAGAATTCACTGATAAAAGAAACCAACCTAACATTCAAATTAAAGGAAGTGTAATTCTTAGGTTGTTGATAAATGGCACTTTAATGGTATTTTCTCACAAGTAAAGTTTAATTAATTGGGGCAAACATAAATACTTCAGTTTTAAATTCAGCTGTAGTGATTTTTTTAAGGCATAAGTTACCACAGAAAATATGTAGAATAGAAGTTACAAGAGTTAAATTCCTAGCGTAGATAGTTCAGGGGATAAAACAGTCTTAAAAGAACTACTTACCCACTGTCAAGATATTTTAAAGGAGTGGGTGACCTCTTTGATCAACCAGAGGGAGAAAGCAAAGAAGGTAGATAGGAGACTGAGAAGTTAACTGTTTCCCTGAATCATGGTGCATTCAAGAAGAAACCTTTTTCATGAGAGTGGTTTATAACAAAGTTTTGCCCTCACAGAAGGGTGAAAAACTTTCCCCCCCAACCACAGGCCAGATAAGTGTTCTCCAGACTGAACATCTTACAAAGAAAATGCTAAATGTCTTAATCTCACCCAGGGTCACCAATTTCAGCGCCAGGTCTCAAAGCCTATAGCAAGACTGGTATCAGTTGTTTGGCAGGTTTTGGCTTGAAAAGATGCAAATACCTGTTTCATCTTTCAGAATAATGACAACAGGTATTTGCATAATAAAATTTCTGATGGCATTATTCAGGTGAGTCAACCTAACTAAGTTGGGGCTTCAGGATAACTTGAGGGGTTTGACCAGGCATAGTCAACCTAACTAGGTTGGGGCTTCAGGATAACTTGAGGGGTTTGACCAGGCATGTGCAGCAGGATGGCAGATTGTTGAGAACAGCAGTGTAAATAATTAGGTGATGAAAAGGTAGAGCATTAACCTCTGAGTATGAAATCTCCAAGCTTCATGCAAAACTGAGCTGTCAAAGGCCGTGTCTGCCTTAATCATAGAATCATTTAGGTTGGAAAAGACCCTTGATACCAAGTCCAACCATTAACCTAACACTACCAGGTCCACTGTTAAGACATGTCCCTAGCACCAGGTCTTTTAAATACCTCCAGGGATGGTGAGTCAACCACTTTCCTGGGCAGCCTGTTTCACTGCTTGACAGTCCTTTCAGTGGAGAAATATTTCCTAATATCCAATCTAATCCTCCCCTGGCACAAGTGGGGGCCATTTCCTCTCGTCCTGTAGCTTATTACTTGGGAAAAGAGGTATTTAAATGTTTACAAGGTATGCAGAGAGGTGCACTTAGAACAGCTTTTGTGATGAAAAATGCAAACCTCTTAATTACTGTAAAATATGTTCTTAATCCTACAGAAGCTTAGGTTTATGCCAGCGTGATGTCCATAGATTCAGTTGTTATCTGGCTGGAATTTAGAAACGTATCTGTCTAACTGTAAAAGACTTGAAATCAGGTTTTAATGAAGTAATTTAGTCTCAATAATTGAACAACAGTAATAGAAATTAATTATGTAAATAGTAATAATCCTATTGGTTTACATTTTTGGCTCATAATTTTTCATTGTAATATTTCTAAAAATGGCCTCATCTGACAGTCACCTGTTAAATTTAATTTAAAAATTTATTAGAAAATTATCCATTTAAGTGAGTAGGCTTTTGATCAGGTTTTTTAACTCAGTAGTATGTTCTTAGTGATTTGGGCTTATTCTATTGTAATTGCAAGCTATAGTCCTATTAACTCTAATGGATGTAAGATCATGCTCTGTTTTTGCAAAATGAGAAAATATATATTCTCATATTAGTTTTATTAATATATTATTAAGTCTTTAATTTGTGGGAGAGAATTCTAATTCTTTTAACAGCAGCTCCTGCTTTCAGTTCTGTTCCTATGGAGACAAAAGTGAAAGCAGGAGTATAGTGAAAGTTTTTAAAAAGTGGTTATTCTAAACCATTGGGGATTGGAGAATTCATTTAAGCAAATTTGGAACCCACTCAAAAAAACATGGAGCTTGGATATAGAACAGAAATTAAAATTTTTTATACTACAGCTTAGCATGTGGGTTTTATTTGTCTTTTTTTCCTAATTCCATGATTGAAAAAAAGGATTTCTTCTTGAAAAAAATAATTTTTATTACATTTAGATTGTGCTAGCACAGAACTCCCCAAGAGGGGCATTACACTGAGGGGTGTGTTTCTGTATGTATCAGCATTGAGGAATTTAGGAAAATTAATCTTTGTTTTCATCAATTTCTGCTTGATGAGGCAGAATAGTGTTTATTGGACTGGTATGGACAGTGGTGTGTTAAGAGTCTTCACGTTTGGTTTGCATACTACAGCTAAATATGGAAGAAGAAATAAAACAAAGATGCTGTTGCTCTCTTGGCTATCTTATCCTTGAGCACAGAAAACGTAGTCTTTCCTCATTGAAATAAACAGTCTTTCAGGGTGGGATTCACCAAATTCAGACATAATCAGTTTTTCTTGTCCTGCTTTGCATTCACGGACTTGATTACACCTTAATCAAGGGAAAGTAGAATACAGAAGCCATGAGGTGAGGAATTACTTCTGTTTGTTGTTTCTACTTTCACTGCCATTATGTTGTGTAAAAATGAGATACATTCTCATACTTTTTTTTTTTTTAAAGTTAAAAGATGAAAGCTAGGGGTCTTCCTAAATTATTTTTAATGCACTAGACAACTCTAAAAATGAAGTGTTCTGCTCTGGGCTTCTTGTACTGCCTCAAACAGCTGTAATTGTATCTGTTTGGAAGTTCTGTCTTCAAAACATCTGCAAAATATAATTCAGTATTATAAAAGTGTTTAGAAATGATCTCTGTATGAAACCCTTTAGTCTTCTGGTTTTCTGTAAGCTTTTTTCATATGAAAATCAGCAGAAATGTCAGCCTCAAACAGACGTTGTTTACCTCCTATTTTTTTAATTTCCATTACTGATTTCTGTGGTGACTATGTCTGTGGTCACTCCAAGAGTGAAGAAGGTCTGTAACACCTCTCTTGCTCTAACATCTCAGAAAAATATATGTAGTTGAAATAATGAACACCTATTTTCCTAAACACTGACAGGGCAAGATGACCTCCAGAGACCCCTTCCAGCCAGTGCTTCTCTGAGCCTGTAATTTGGGGAGCACTGCTAGGGATAGAAAGAAGGGGAAAAAATGCTGTCCTCTGAGGCTGCATCTTTCTTTAGAGTTTATTTGCTCTTTGCAAATTCATGCACAGTTAATCTAAGAAACTTCACCTAATAAAAATATATTTTTTTTTAAAGTTCATGATTGGTTTCAAGTTTTTTAAATGAGATTGACTTCTTGAAGCATTGATACTTTTTTATTTTAACCTAAAAATAAGGTTAACATGTTAAATAATTCTTGAATTGCAGTAATATTTCATTTTAGGCCTAACAAAATATTTCTGATCGATCTGATTTTTTTCATTCAGGCATCAAACTGAAGAGTCCCTTATTTACCTAACTCTATTTTGAGTCATGAAATTGAATTTCTGATAGATCTCCATCAGATATGAACTCAGTGATTCCTTCATTCTGAATAAATTACCTGTCAAAGTAATCCTGTTTCCTAATAGTGAATTAGCTAAAACCTGACGGTGATGTTTTTTAATAACGATTTTGGAATCGTAATGAATTGTCAGTTTACACGTGCGTTAGCCGATGCTTTGTCAGTGGAGTCATCTCCCTCATTTTGTACTTCCCCTTCTGACTGCTGTAATATTGCTGCCGTTCCTGGACCCTCCCACACAAAAAACCTTGTTCTCCAGGTGACCATCTCCTGTGGTGTAATAATAGTGCTACCTATTTTCAGATTCCCTGCTGTTAAAATATTCCTTTGAAAACCTTTTCTACTAGCAGCATAATTGTTTGATTATTGTAAATACTCTGATGATGGCATAGTTATCAGAAGTTTTTATACAGAAAGTGTCAGGAAAGAGAAGAAAAAGGACTTGCAGAAAATTGATGGCTTAGCTCATTAATGAGTATAGTGGGGTAGTAGAGTATATAGCAGGTCAAGATAAAGTGTCCAGTGAAAGAAAGTGTGATAGAGAAAGGATGCATTAGGGTGAACATGAACAATGAACATTATCTGCTAAGAAACTGTAAAACCTGCAGCTAAAGTCTCTTGCTCAGGACCTTTGAGTGTCAGAGACGTCACAGCTTCAGGCACTGGCCTTCTCATCCGTGTTGGAACAGACTTAAGTGAAGCAGTCTCAGGCCGAATTTAAACTAAAGAAAATAGTTACCAATGTTTTTTTTCTGATTTAGACTATGTGCAGTCATGAAAAAAAAAAAATGTTATTTCATGGTAAGAGAAATTACATCATTTTAAGGACTTAACAAGCCTACACGCTTCTATTGTAGTTAGCGTGGGTGGCGTTCAACATTTACAGTTATGGAGAACTTACTTGCTTTTTGATTCATCATTGTAATGGATGGTGCTTTTCTCTCGTATGGAGTTAAATTAAAAACTGTGGTGTTCATTGTTTTGGTCAGTAGTTCTGTCTTCAGGCAATTAATGAAATTTGGAACTGCTGAAGATGGTTGTTTAAATTACTGAAGGGCTTAATAGGCAAGTCAATATTAAAAAGTTTCCAAGCCATTCCCATTAAAGTATGTTAAACACAGTGGAGAAATTCTGTGAAACTACATTTACTGACATACTGCTGTTTACTGAATATATGACTAGAGAGATCATGGACATGTTTGCTTTGACATAACTGCAGATGTGTATAGGCTGAATAATAAATGATTCGTAGAACACTAATGAGAATTACTTGGTTTTAATGTGTTGAAGCAAGACATTGGTAATGCTTGAATTATTCATGGATGTTTATCAAGTTCACCCATAGGAACTATAAATACCAATAATGCAGTATGGTTTGTTAAACACAAACATTTGGTAGCATGCAATTTTAAGTAGCAATGTATATAATACTTTATATGAGTATATCAGCTCAATTTATTCCTCTTTCAGTTTTCTTTTTTTTCTGATAAGCTTTCCCTCCTTTTCATTCACTCATTTCTAACATCTGGAAAGTGTGTACTGCTTTATTTTTCTATAAAAGTCAGCTCATTATAGAGCTCAAACACACAGGAAGACAATGAGGCATTTTAATGTGCTTTGTCAGAGTTATCTATCGTTGGGAAATAAATATCTGCTGAATGTTTTCTGGAAGCTATTTGAAGCATTTGTTATAAGAAAATACAATAAAAGCATACTTACTACAAAACCTCGTTAAGCTTTTTTATAAAGCAACAATAATTTTTACATCCCTTCACTTCAAAAGGCTAATAATTGCCTTAGTTTTGCTGTTAAGCTAGCATATTATATAAAGTTTTCTGATTCTAGAATTTTATTCTAAAAATAATTGATCCTTGTTGACATTTGCCTGCATAGCTGAACTTTGGGGTTTTAAAAGGCCATGATTCCAACAAAAGGAGTTGTAAAAATTACCATAGTAAAAATAAACCGTACCATATATATTAAAGATATACTGGGATTTTATCACTTATTTTAAAATTAGAGGATTTGGCAGTGAAAAATCGTAACCTCTGTACTAACAGGATAGCTGAAGAACCCTGGTGGTAATTCCATAGTGGAAAAAAATTGTTCTGTTTCCCTGGTGGGGTCCTGTAGTTGCTGTCATTCCTCTGTCATTCCTCTGCCACAGTCTTCCCAGCTCTCTCGACCTCACTCTGAGAATGACTCTAGACTTGGACTGGAGAAACAGAATGTAGAAATGTTTTGTGACTAGTGTCTTTTCAAAAAAGAAATCAAAATCTGTGGAGGTTGAGAATAGAGATAATGCTACTTGGGAGATCAGCTTGGTCTGTACTTGTTAGTAGCCAATGTTTTGTAAACCTCACTAGCTTACAGTTTGCATCTGAGTTTCCACTCTGAACTACTCCTCTTACAGATAAAACCTTGACAGAGATCTTCAGCGTGTGATGATATTTCTCACTGAGGCTTGTGGAAAACTTGTGAAGTTGTAATTCATTTGGACGTTGGCTATCTTGGCTGTGTGCGGCATATCTGCTAGCATCAGCTTTGCCCACTCCGTCCCACCTGAATGAATTCTAAACGGTGTAATATATACTCAGCCCTCATTAGAAAGGGTAAAGGAGTCTTCCTGTGCAGAACACAAAGGCTGAGGCCAAACAGGCCTTTTTTTTTTTTTTTTTTTTTTTTTGCTTTTCTGCTACCAGCCTTAAGATGGAAAAGTGTTGCCAGGTGATGAATGCAAAACTTGGCATGACTCTGCATGAACCAGTTTTCCTGTCTTCTCACACTGTTTGGTAGCCCTCAACTGTGCAATGGATGGTGGTGCCTGCGCACTGGACAATATTCTTGCTTGTCAGTTTATGGCTACAAGTAAAACTACAGTTTAGTTGTTATTTTATTGTCAACCCTTTCGTGGGTGATGACATGTGAGCGTATGCTGGGTTCAGTAGGAGAAAGCTTAGCTAAAGATTTTTGTTGGCTTGTTCACATTCCTTGGCTGGGAAATTTCAAAAAAAAAGAAATTTAATTGTACTATACGAAAGACAGTAAAGCTAGGCTGCTGTCACCTAACTGTAAGCAGCTGTTGTCTGTCTTTCAGCAGCAGTGATTGTTCATAAATTAGGAATTAAATTCAGAATGTTTTATCTGACACATGCCTAGCACAAGTCTTTGGTCGTTTATTCTTTGGATTACAACGGAAATATCCAATATTTTCCATTTTTAAGTATACAAGGTATTCATTTTTGTGATGTATTCTTGACCTTGCGAAATAATATGCTAGTCACTTACATTGGCAAAATAAACTGAGTTAATTAAAACAAAATAAAGCAACTGCTGCTCCAGGTTGGCAAAAACATGGCTGTACTTTAGCATAACAGGCAAGACTGTATAAAGAGAGTGGTACCTTCTTTGTTCTTTTTGTCGTCTTAAATTACACTGAGGCAGTAGGAAAGTGTTGCTGATTTTCATTTTAAACTGTCAAGATCTTCATGTGGTATGAATTAGTGATACCGGTGCAACGGCTGGATGCTAGCAATAGCAGACATATGGTTTGTTTTGGGGTTTTTTTCTATGAACACCCCTTGTCTCAGCCTCTGAAACATGCTGTGGGAGCAGAATGCAAAGACCTGGGAGGTGGGATACAATACAGCAATTTCAGTTACATGTCCAGGTCAAACATGAGCTCAAGTCTCATGATTTGAAAACTTATTTCTCCACTTATCTTTGTGAAGTTTGTAATTTGCCTTTGGATACAAACACAATCTCTTTTATTATTTATTCAGTATGATATTAAATATTATGCTTATGGTAGCATAAGTATCCCAAAGATTTTTAAAGGAACTGTCAAACATAGCTAACACAATAAAATGAGAATCACATCTGCGTCTTTTACAGTTCATTTTGACTTAAGCTCTAAAATAAATGCAATTTGTGCAATAAGTCAAATGGAATAAAACAATAGCGTGAAGAATACCCTGCAGTATTAATTCATCTGAGAAGGAAAACTACTGAGCCTGAGTACTTCTGTGTGCCAAATGTATGTTTCTTTGCTGTAAGCGTAGGATGCCTCACTACAGATTCTGCATTTGCATTTACACTGAGCTATGAAGTACAAAGGAACCACTGCAGGAAGCAGGCTAATAATATTATTTCCTAGGGGACTTACAATGTCATGGAACAAAGATTTCCTAAAAATATTTAACTAAATAATTACAGGATGAGGTGCTATATTGTTGTAGTTTTTCAGAAGCATTAGCCCTGCTTCTGAATTAGGTGGAAAATCGAGAAGAGCAAATATGGAGTAATTCTACAAATTTCTTATTTTGTAAGTGACTATTTGAAGACTAGTTTGGCTTGTTTTTTTTTTTTTCTTTGAAAAACAACAGGCAGAAAGCAATTTAAATACTGTAATTTATCTTTGATGGATGATGTGTTTAAGGCAGCTGAAAGCAAATAACTTGAGCATGTAGCAATTAACATTTTGATCCCACTAAGTGATTTGCATATGCTGACCCTCACCATCCAGACGTGGCCCTTAGCAGGTATGAGGTCTAGTTCTAGTTTCAGCTGCAAAGCAGAAATGTTACCCTTTCCTGTGTTGATTTGTTATGAATTGCTGAGAGATTCTACAAAACTGTTTCTAGCACATCCAGATTTCGGTAGCCAAATATTCTTTAGTCAGAAGGGAACTCTGCAAGGGGAAGGTATGAAAAGAATCACAACGCAGTGACATGACAAGCCTTATCCTTGACCTAAATAATAATGTAATATTCAGTTCATATTTCTGTAAGTCCTTATGATGGCTGGTGATGTGGAGCCCCACCCCAAGCACAGTGTGTTTTCCCTATTCTGTTTTTATTAACTCTTGTTGTAGGAGTATCAGCCTGTTTCCTCAATTGCGTTACAGCTGTAGCACAAGTATTTTGCCAAGTGTGTGGCATGAAGTGGCCATTCAGCTCCCCTGGAATCAGGATGAAAATGTCAAGAAACGGTTTAATTTCATAGGATCCTGCAGCCATACAATCCCATTTTCTCTGTGTATGTGTTATTGCTTCTTCACAGACATTTCCTAGTGAGGGATAAGCTGTGGATGCAGTGTGCTGGCGATGATGCTAAGATACAAAGCTGTTACCGTCAAAAAAGAAAGCCCAGGGCTGGTTATACAAGATCAGTGTGAAGTTGTTGGCTTGAATTCTGGGCAGTAGCTCAGCCTCTATTATGAACCAATAAATAAGCAGTAGCTTGAAAGTGCACGCTTGTAAAGAAAAGGTATAAAATTATAAAAATTAAGAAGTCAATTTGGGGAAGAATAATTCCATCTGCATGTGGTCCAAGCAGACTTGCCAATATATTTTTGCAAGGACTGGTTTAGATGATAATGGGCTTTATGGGCTAATCCCTTGGTATTTTAAACATGTAAATTTCTAAGTACCTGTGTTTACTTTCTGGTGTAATTAGTGGATTCAGACTTTTTCCAATTATGTATGTGGGGAAAAAGACGCTGTTCATATTATAAAGGACTCCTATGCATTTATTGACAATTAAGCAAACATGCTGAACTCTGTTTCTTGTTCTTGTTAGAGAGCATTACCTAGCAAATAACTAAATTGTTTTGATGTAAGAAGCTACTGACAGAATGAATATCCAGTTACAAAGACTTATTTTCTCAGAAGTGGGATCATCTTTCTAATACTGACTTTCTAATAAAACTTTGAAGTTACAAGCTTCCTTTTGCTGGTAGTATCTCAGTAATCACATGTGCCAGATGTTGTCTTCCCCCAAACTCTGCACTGGTAATACTAAGTTTACATGAAGTTACACTGCCTTGTAGTGTTTAGCTTAATTCTGAAATTGAGCTCGTCTATTTCAGCCATTCAAGTTAATCTTGCTTAAGAAAGATATGGCGTCTCCAATAAAATAAAATTGGAAAAATTTTAAACAAAATAAATATTTAAGTGATGCTTTCTGGCTATCTGAAGATGAAGTAGAACATAATTTCAGCTTAGGTACTGCATTCTGTTTGTTCACTCTCTTATTTCTCTGGCTAGACTAGGTGAACAACTAAGCCATTCTGACAGGGCACTGATGGCTATCTGGAGCCATTTTAAAGCTATTAATGAAGAAAATATGTTTGCTTTGACATCTATAAGCCAAAGTATACTTAATAATTGCATTTTAAAGTAACTTATTGCCATGTCATCATGTGATTGCTGTCTTCTTGGCTCCTAGGCTTACTCATCAGGGTTGTACTGTAAGAATAAAAAAGATGTTTTAAAAAATATTTTCTCTCTGTTGTGCTATTGAAATACAGAATAGATTCAGTAGTTGTGAATCAGTGTATGGATTGTGGGTGAGGTCTGACTCACAGAATCACAGAATGTTAGAGAT
>NW_010135960.1:11535-13379 GCF_000699245.1 Pterocles gutturalis | reverse complement strand
ACCTGGATACGTGGGGGGACGCTGGGGACAAATCACAATCCCAGTCCCGAAGAATTTGGGGGTATCTTGGTGCTGATTTACCCCCTGGCCACCCAAAAGCCTGTTGCCCCCTGCTCGTAGGAGCCTTCCTCTTGCTCTCCGAGCTTGCTCTTGGAGCATTTTCCAGAAAAATGACAGATCTCTCATTCTGTTCAGGCTCTTTCTCCCGGCTCGTTGCCGAAGGGCCCTTTGGATCCCCCTCAGGCGCTTTGTTCCTTACAGAAGCTGTTGCTTTCCCTCCTCCGCCCCGAGCCAAAGGAACCCCACAGAACGAGCCGCTGCCACGGGGAAAACCTCCGGCACGGGCATCCGCACGCCGGTGGTACCCAGTCCAGCCTCTCTGAAGCTCTGCCGACCCTGCCGTGCCCCCCGAGCACCATCCCGGGGATGTTTCTGGGCAGGCTGGCTCCCTGGTTCCCAGCCCCTTGCTCCGTGGGGAGGAATTTTGAGGAATATCCCAATCTGGGATGAAAAGCCACCCCCAGCTGCCTGGAGCATATTTGGGGTTTTGGGTGTTTGCACCCAAATGTCTCACCCTCACCAGCCCAGCAAGCACCTGGGTGCTGCTCAGCATCCGTGCCTCAGTTTCCCCATCTGCAGAATGAGGGTATTGCCACTGATAGCTGGAGCAAGGGGGCATCATTGCTGCGTGCCGGAGGTCAGCTCCGGGCTGTCCCAAGGGCTTTCCGAGAGCCCAGGAGTTGGGCAGGGTTCTGGGGACAATGTGGGCACACAGTCACAGGTAATTTGCTCCGAGCCCCGCAGTCGGTGGCTTCAGTCCCACGTTTCCAGGCGGTACCTGCTGAGGGATGAGCCGAGCATCAGCAGAGCCCATTAGCACTCAGCTGCGTTCTGCTGCTCGTTCCGCTCTCCTTCCCTTCCCAGAATCAAATTAAATCTCTTTTATGAGTTCCCTTTCTGTACACAACTCCTTGCACAATTAGTGAATAATTTTCAAGAGCACAAACTAATTGCCTTGCTCCGTCCTCACCCCGCAAAGCTTTTCGCTTTCATTTCGCTTTCACTTAATTTTTATTGGGATCAAGAGAGAAGAGGAACTCAACCAAACCGCCGCTAACAACAACAAGAAAAGAGCTTGGTGCTCTGGAGCGGAGCTGGAGATTGGCAAAGGCTGACGAGCATCCAGAGGATGCTTTTCCCATGGGAAACGGGATGGTGCTCCCGGTGTCCCAGTGCCCTCCAGTGCTGCTCCGTGTGCCAGGGGACAGCCGGGACCTGCTGGCAGCTCACCTCCTTGGGCTCAGACAGAAAATTCGCCTTTTTTATCATCTCTCAAGGACTTTGCTCTAGGCTTGGCTGATTTTACTGCAAATTTTACTTTGGGCGGCTTGGCTCCTAACCCATCCTCCCCCGGGCTGCCTCGGCGGGTCGCGCTCGGATGCGGGATGGGAACAGCGGGTTGGGGTCCCCGACCCTTCCTCCCACCACCTACCCTTTGCACACCCAGGCACGCACTGGCTGAATTTGAACAAAATATTTGCTTATTAACCATCTCCTGAGTCGCTGCGATTCCAGGGTGGGTTTGAAGCGAAGGGTCGATGCTGCCCGTTCCCTCGGACAGATTCCTGAAGCTCTGGGGACCCAATCAATTGAAGGCGACATAAATCACACTAATTAAACTATCCCGAAAGCACATTTTGCAGCCTTTGGGGCTCCCTGGGCAATCCGAGCGCTGACGGCCAGCTCCCAGAGGCCCCTCGTCGCAGACTTTGGGGATAATTGATTTCGTGGCCCCTTTTCTTTACGGATGTCAAAGCCCTCCGAGCATCATCGGCGGGGTCAGC
>NW_010135960.1:3341-11428 GCF_000699245.1 Pterocles gutturalis | reverse complement strand
AGGCAGCAAACAGCGGGACCCGCCCGGGGGTTTCGGAGCATGACTGCTGTTTGTCTGGGATCCCACCTCTTGCTCTGTAAATGCTGAGGGGGAGGGTCCAGGCGCATTTTTTGGGGGGGATTAATGGAGATCAGAAAGACAAATGAATAGCTGAGCGGGATTACTGTTTCTCCGGAGGAGCAGGATGCTTCGCTGGGGCGGCTGGCAGAGGTGTACCACCCGCATCCCTTTCAAAGCTTTTTTTTTTTCCCCTGCTCATGAATATTCACGCGGCGGCTGCTGCGCTTTGTCCCGTGCTGTGCAATTATCATTTTAAAGGCTCTCAAATGCTTATCAGACCGGAGCATGATTTAAAGAAGCTGGTTGAGCTGGGTGCCTGCGGGGGCCGTGGCTGCGCGGGGGCTGTGCTACGGAGGTGGGCAGGCTGAGCATCCTCCTGCTCGGGGCTTGGACATCCTCGTGTACGGGAAGGCGCCTGAAGGCGCCGAGCTGGCTTTTGGGGCTGGTGGCGGTGGGATTATCCTGCTCTCCTCCTCCCCGAAAGGCTGTCAGGCTTCGCCGCTTACCCCGTGTAATGAGCTTTCAAATCTGCGGGCAAAAGGCTGGGACAAATCCAAGGCTACTCAAGGATTTCACAACCGGCTCCTTGGGAAATGACGGCGAGGATGAAGCCGAGCGAGGCTTTCAGCCCGTCCTGCCTGAGAGGAGCAGACCTGGGGGAGACCCCCTGGAGCTGCTCTGCCACCATCATTCATATTCTGGGAAACATCCAGAAAAAAAAAAAACCTCTTTGCATGCAGTTTCCCATGCGTGCGTGAGTTTGGTTTTTTTTCTTTTATCCTTGTTAAAATTAATTTAAACCACGGAGCAAGCAGAGAGATGCTGCGCAGAGGGGGCTGTCGCGGGAGAAATGTGTTTCCATCAGATATCTCGCTGCTGCACGTGCAAAATGCAGACAGCATCGCCTGCGAGCTGCTGCTCCGAGCCGTGGGTCCTGGCTTCTGCCTGGGGTCTCTGAGAGCTTTTGTAAGAGGAAAAAATAAATAAAAGAGCATCATTTGTTTAATTGTTAATAGCTCCCCAGCACAAAAGACAGTTGCTGTTCACGGGGGTAAGGGGGACCCTGGCAGCTCCGCAGCGAGCATGTGGCATCACAGCTTGGATGGCTTTTGAGAAGTGCTGAGCATCCAAAGGCAGGGCTGCTGAAGGGACGGGAAATGAGAACATGATTTTGCAAAAGCTACTGATGTTTCAGAATTTTTTTTTTTGCATTGGGCCCTTTCCAGTGCTGACTGGGAATATCTTCCCGGCTGCTGCCCGCCTCCGCTCCGCGTTGCATATGCTGCTCGACATATGCCGAGGGTTTGCGCTGAAAACCTGAAAAAATCCAAATCTGCGCGAATGTGTTTGCAGGCTCGGGTAACCAGCACAGAGTCGGTATTTCAGTTTTTCTGTTTTTCCCTAGAAATAGGTATTTCCCATGGAAACCTGTGGAAACTCTATCCTACTAGGAACCTCCGTGTGGAAAGCCAGGTTAAATGGGATTGCCAAATGGGATTGCCAGATTCCTCCATGTGCCCAGGCTCCAGCCCCACGGCACACACATGGGATGCTTCATGCTCCGGATCCACGCGGGAACCTTTTATAAAAGCTCTAACCTGTCGCTCTGGACTTATCCTAGAGCGGTTGGAGAAGATGAGCCACTTCCAGGGGACAGGGGTACCTCCTGGGCCACCCCGAGAGGGTCCTGCCTCCCTCCTGGACCGGGGATGGAGGAGAGCAGTTTGGGTGGATTTGGTTCTATCGATAATTAGCACCAAAGGATGTTTGCCAATGGCTTGTCTGCCAGCTTGGATGCGCTTTCTTCCACATTCCCTTGCGTCAGGCCGGTCTGAGGTTATCTCCAGCCGGATCAGGAGGGGGTTTGTTCCTGCCAGGAGAGCGGGATGTGACAAGCATCCTTTGGATGTGCAATCACAGCAGGCGACTCCCCTTCCCCTCCCTTCCCGCGCGCCTGACTCGGGATCTTGTCGATGATTAAGCTTAGTGTCTCATAAATTATGTTTCACCAAATTGCTACATTAATAAGGGGCCGTGTGTTCTTGGAGGATCATTAATTATAGATACAGTTTTATTTCCCCTGCAAAATTGCTCGTGTTCGTCGCTCGGGTTGATTATGCAGCCGCAGCAGGCGCCGAGCGGTGGGAGAGGGATGAGGACGGGCTGGGAGCCGAGCGGAGGGGACCCGCTGAAAGGCAGCTTGCTGGGGATGCTCGGGGAGCTTTGCACCCACCTGTGTGATGAGCTGGGGATTACTGCCCGGTCTCAGCTCTCTGCAGATGGTAATGCCTCGCTCTTCTCCAGCCCCAGCTTCCGTGAACGTTCCCCTTCCCCGTGGGGATTCCAGCTTGTCGGAGCAGCTGGGGTGGGGGGGGGATACAGGGACCCTCCCAGAGGGATTCGGTTCCCAGCACCCTTGAGGAGCACATCCTGAAGGGATGCCCTGGTCCCGCATCGCCTCGCCCTGCACTTCAAAGCCTGGCTGGGATGTCAGGGTCTAATTGTTCCGTCCCTATTAATAAGATGCCTCGATAGCAAACCTGCCCGGCAGGGTTCTGTTGTCGTTACCGATTCATTATTAACAATCACTTAGGCTGGGCTGAAGGTTTAGGCTGCGCTCCCCGTGCTTTGGAGAGCATCCAAGGAGCATTGGAAATCGATGGCGAGTCTCTCCATCAACACGGTGGGGCTGTGCCGGGCGGGGTGTGCAGCACGCGGTGGGAAGATGTTTCCCTGTGCCCCGAGCAGGGTTTGGGGCTGGCGGGGTGTCCCCAGGCAGCAGGGACACCTCGGTCCCCAGCAGCATGGCTGTGCAGCGGGAGACAGGGATTTCCCTGGAGCCAGCAGGGAAGGGACACATTTACCGAGAGATGATGAATTCCTTATTTGCAGATTTATTACAAGAACTTGAAGGGGTGGAAAAGTGGATCATAGGATGGTTGGATTTTTTTTTTTTATTTTTTTTTGTGTGTGTGTGTGAAAGCTGTTAGACTGTGATGTCGTGCTGTAATGGTAAATAAATGAAGTCCGCCCTGCAGTTTAAATAGTCCCTGATTGAATAATTCCCCCTTTCAGCTGCTCTGAGGCTGAGGATGTCCGTCTGGCAGCATCGGTACAAGAAAGCCTTTAAATAGCGGTGGGTCAGAGCCTTCCCCAAATACATCCTGACCTGGCACCACAAGTGAAATGAGAGCGCTGGGTCTCAGAGGGAGGACGTCGGTGAATCGAAGCTGGCCAGAGGGGCAGGGGGACAGGGCTCCTCTCCACCTGGGGTGGCAGAGCCCCAAGTTCCCAAACCCTAAAAAGGAGCTCTGCCCTTTTGGATATTTCCTCCTGTACTGGGATCACTCGTCAGCACACGGGCACATGTGAATCCAGCTTCTTCCCTGATGCTCATCAAAGATTTAGCAGCAAAGAAACAATGATATTTGCAGGGAGCTCACAGAGGCTCCTCGTCTTTGCAGAAGATACTACGGGTACACTTACGAGTACATTAGGAAGCGCTATAAATATTTAAAGCTGAACTATCATTGCCCAAATAAATGAGCGAGCTCCGGCGGCTCTCGATTTGTGCACCCTTCCTCCTTGCTTTAACTCAACCAGCCCTTGGCCTCCCCTAGAAGGAGAAATCAGTGCGATGCGGCTTTGATTGCAGCTTTTGGCACACGGATGAGCTCTTTCTCTCCCTATGGGCATGGCCAGAGCCGGGTGTGCTCAGAGGAGGTGCTGGGACTGAGCTCTGGGATGCTCCAGGATGCTCCAGGGGCTTTGGGATGCAGCGGGGCGCTGCAGGCTGGTGAGCATCCTCGGCTGGAGGAGGCAGCCAAAAATTGCTGGAGAGATGGGGTTAGCAGACTCCCCTTGCCCTCTTCTGGGGCCCTATGGGGTTGCTTTGGTTTCCCCTTTCAAAAGATGACAGCAAAGGTGGCGTTAGGGATTGTGCTCCACCACGTTCAACCTGATGCTTGAATATTTTCTGCCCCTATTGCAACGTCTCCTGAACAATCCAGCCACCCCTGACTTGCCGGATTGCAGGAGCTTGGCTGTGTCCTTGGGGAGCTGAAGGGTCTGAAAGGGGTTTTGATAGTAAAAAAAAAAAAAAAAATATCTATTCTGAGCTAGAGCTAAATGTTTGTATGGGAAAACCCTATAGATCCTAGAGATGATAGAAAATTGGCAAGGCTTAGTAAACCCTGCTGCACAGCGCAGCTATACATCAGCAGCAAAATAAATATATTGATAATTCCCCTTTGGAAGAGTGTCTATAAATTACAGTTGCTTAATGCTGCTAATAAGGCAGCGGGTGATGCGACCAGCACGTTAAAACCTGGCTGCTGGCTCAGAGACTTACAAATCTCCTTGTTTCTTAGTCCCAGCTTGGAGAAAGCAAAGCCCGAACCCAGGAGCAAATGCCTGGTCTGTTTAGACGTCTCGCAGTGATAGCGATTGTCTCCTGCAGCGCATGTGCAGCCTCAGCGTGGCACGGTTGGGACGGTGGTGCCCATCACAGGATGGTTATTGGGAGGGAAATAATTCAGCCAACCTCAGTAAATGGTTAAAATCCTATAGCTGACCCCCAGGAAATACACAGGATTGTAAACTTTTATTCCATTACTTAAAAAAATGAAAAGATAAATAAAAATGTCCTTAGCTGCCTTTCCTTGCACTGATTTAAACCACCACTTGAAGTCATGAGTCTGGTTATCCTGTCCGGTCCATGCCGCGGGACCTGCGTAGCATCAGCACCCACCATGGAAACTCCTGCTCCATGGAAACTTTATTTTCCATCCAAATTCCCAGTGCGGAGCAGCTCCTCCTGGTTTGGCCCTGGAGCTGCTCAGCGCTGTTACGGTACCACCGAGCCTGTTTAATATCGAGTGATTTCCTGCTCCAAACAACACTTAATGTCAATTATTGCGTGCGGCGCAGGCAGTTTTTCAATTAACTGCCCTATATAATTTTATGTTTCCAGTCTACTTGTATGCGGTTTGTACATAAACCTTGTGAAATGATGGCCCAGGCAGACAGGAGCCATGAATTTATTTTTAAGAGGACATGGCTAGGAGCCACAAAATCTGGATTTTGTTTTCCGCCGTCACCCAGGGGCTCTTATGGGTTTTGCCCTGCCTGGGACAACAGGTCTACCTCCAAAGGGACCACTGGGTTCCTGCATCTGCTCTCAGAGCCACCCCTGCAGCCCCTTTCTGGGGTAAAAAGGGCGGGTTTGGTCCCATTCCTGTGCTGAAGGCTGCAATGCCATGGGGATATCTGGAGAGGGTGGGCAGATGGCTGGTTTTGGGCAGGAATTGCTGCTGTTAACTCTGCACACTCTTGCGATGTGAACCAAGCCTGTGCTGTTAACTTGGATCAAGACGAGCGCTGGTTCCTATGTGTGTATTTACTCAAATAAAATCCAAAGTGCTCTTTTTTGTTTAAAAAACCGCAAAGGTTCCCAGCAAAGGCAGGAGTAAGACCTGTGCTCTGCCTGTCGACTTGATGGATGTGCTGTGGTCCGAGCCAGACCACTCCACTTCCCCTGCTGCTTAAACTAATCCCCGTGTCCATCAATCATCAGGGGAAAAGGCTCGGACCTTCATTTTTTTACAGCTCCGATAAATATGCACAGTAAAGGCGGCTTTTCCTTACAGCAAAGGTGGAAGGGGAAAGGGAGAAAGAAAACCTCGTCCAACCCAGTGCCCTTATGGTCATCCCACCTTGGGGAGCGGATTTTCTGGAAGGACCCAGGGCTGGGGATGCCTCTGCCTCCCAAGTTTGCTCCCCTTCCCCGCAGCAATAGCGTGTGTAAAGTAAATAACCGATTGCTCTGAAACAACTGTGCCCAACAGGAGCCTGCATCTGTGACCTGCGGTACTTAAGGCTCGGTAAATATGTTCTTCATCATCAACTGGTGTTTATTTAAGGCACAATAATTCTGCTGCTCAGCTCCAGTGAAACGCACAGTTAATTAAAAATGTCTTTGAAATCGGTCCTCTAGGGAGAATATTTTATACTATCCGAGGGAGGGTTTTTTTTCCTCTTTTTTCCCCCTCTTTTCACTGCCTATCCCTGCTCTCCAGTGAAACGCACAGTTAATTAAAAATGTCTTTGAAATCGGTCCTCTAGGGAGAATATTTTATACTATTTTTCCTCTTTTTTCCCCCCTCTTTTCACTGCCCATCCCTGCTGTTCCTTTTATCTTTTCCCTGTAATCCTGCTGCTGTTCGCGGCGGGGTGCCGGTGTTTGGCTGTTCCCCTGGCAGGTGGGCACAAGAGGGATCTTGGCTTCACTGGGGCCGGGAGAGGGTTGGTGGTGATGCCCGGGATGCCAACGCCGTGGTGATGGAGCCCAAGGGAGAAAGGGACCGATGGGGACCTCACCTAAAGCAGGACACCGCTGCCCGTGGCCACCAAAGGGCCCCTGGAAGGGATGTGGGGTCCAGCCCCATCCCTGCATCCCTGTCCCTCGCTGGGTTTGGGATGCTCATGGACTGTCCCTAACAAGGACAGCTCGCCGTGGCCATCCCTTCCCCAGCACCAAGGCGAGGTGATTAAAAGTTAATATCAGCTCGCGGCTGGAGGCTGGTAAGCCGGCTGTAATTACTCGGATGTGGGGATATTAAGGACCGGTGTAATTATAATTCCGAGGTAATGGGGAGAGCGCGCTCGAGCAGGTTTTGTGCTAATATTGTGTTTTACATCTCGCGTCGCTGTGTTAAGCAGCATGCCTGCTGCCTCATCGGGGGTTCTCCCCAGCCCTGTGCCACCCTGGTCCCTTGTCACCATGGTCCTGTCACTGTCCCATCCCACAGCCCTTCTCGCCCCCTCCATCCCACCCCTCCAGCCAGCTGGGATGGACAAAGTGGCCTCAGCGCTGGCAGCCAGGATGGGATGTTCGTGCTTGGTGAAGGCTTGCTGCAGTGGGGGGAAAAAAATAGCAAATAAAAAGCATCTGATTGATTTTTATGGTGTTTTTTAATTTTTTTTTTTTAACTAATGGAAGGGGGAGCGCTTGGGGACAGGAGACATTTGCGGCCAGTCTCCGGTCTGTGTGCCAGAGCTTCCTAAGGGACCGTGGGGACTGCAGTCACCGAGCTGGAGGACAGACCCTCCCCGGGACCTGTGCGGTCCCTTTGCCACTGGTCAGACTGGGAGAACTGGGAGGGCAGTGATGCCAAACCTGAGCCAGGGAAAACCTTCCCCGGGGGCTTCAGACGGAGGGTGCTGGTGTCCCCTGAATGGGATGGCACTTGGATGGCATGAAGGGAGGGGACAAGGACGGGGGCTGAGGAGGGGGAAGGAGTCAGGATGAACCCTCGGAACCGCTGCCTTTTCCTGGTGAAGCCGGGATTAGCGACTCCGCAGCCTCTGCAGCCAAAGCAGCTCGTCTGAGCCTGAAGATAAGGTGCAGAGGCAGCGAGGGGAAGAGGAAACCTCTCTCCAGGAAGCCAAGATGTGCCGAGAGCCCCACTGAGATGCAGGAGGCAGGCCAAGCCACCCGGCAGAAACCCTGAGCTGCTTTTTGTCTGCTTTGGGTTGGGCAGATTTGGGGTTTTGTCGTTTCCTAATGATTTGTTTTGCATTTGTTTCCTCCTTGCAGCTCCACAGCTGCCGGAGCAATGGATGCTGCGGGGAGCAGGGCGGGAGAGATGATTAGAAGTCATTTGAAGAGTAATTAGGTTTGATCCAGGACCCTTTGGGATCCCAGGTCTGCTCCTTCTGCTCCCAGCACGTTTTATTGAAGGTTGTGAAATGGTGCATGGCGAAACAAGGGGAGCTTCAGCACGTGTGACGGTGCAGACCCTCGGGCAGGGGGTGCAGGCAGCGGGGCAGGAGGCACAGCTGGGGACATCGGTGTGGGACACCCACCTGCGGGGAGGCTGTCCCGTCCCAAAGACAGAGATGGGGACATTGGGGGAAAATACAGGAACACGGAGCAGAGCAGAGGGAGCTTGCAGCGTGGCTGGCAAACAGCAGCGCTGGGGAGCTTGCAGCGGCGCTGGGGAGCTTGCAGTGGCGCTGGGGAGCTT
>NW_010135960.1:1896-3005 GCF_000699245.1 Pterocles gutturalis | reverse complement strand
AGCACTGGGAAGCTTGCAGCAGTGCTGGGGAGCTTGCAGCAGCACTCATGAGCTGCCACAATGCTCCTTCCAGCCTTGTGTGTGGGCACCAGCGCCGTGATGCATCCTCCGCTCCCAGCTGGCTCTGCTCTGGGAAAAGGGCTGAGCAGGAAGGCAGAAGCCTGATGAAAACTGGAACAGCCCCAGTGAGCCCCTGATGCTCACCTGGATTGGCACCGGCAGAAAGAAAAGTCCATAAATGTTTGCTTTAAACCAGGTGGGGCTTGTTCCCACGGATCTCTCGCCTTTATCGGGCGTGTTGCTTTGCCTCTGGCTGGGTTCACATCCCCTGCTCCTCTCTGTCGGTGCTGAGGACGTGCTGGTGCACAGTGAAATATTCCTATTCCAGGGCTCCTGGGCTGTATTTTACCCCGTATGTCACAGGACAGGATGCCTGTCTGGTGTGCTTAGCTATTGTCTCTTCTGGAAGGTTTCCATGTCCTTATTTATAAGCCCTCCCCAGCCCAGAACAACCCTCTTTGGAAGATCAGTAGCACAATCATCTCTGGGCCATGAAATAAGAGCTGAGGACGTACGGCTGAGCGTGATTTACCTAACACACGGCTGAACCTGCTGAGAAATAAACCTCCCTCCTGCGGGAACGAGGCAGCATCTTCCCGATCGCTCTCCTCCAGCGCGAAGCCATCGCCCCCGGCAGCCGGCTCCTGTATCCTCGGCGCAGCCTCTTCATCCCGCGCTGAGCGTGATTCTTCCTGATGGTCCCTAATGTCTTGTACACAGGCTGTCGGGTGAGTTTTTTTTTCCCTCCCCTCTCCTTTTTTTATTTCTCCGTCTCCTCTTGTTTCTATCAGGTGTCATCCTGCTGCATCCCGGCATTTTTTCCCATTGGATTTCCATCACGCCGTGGAGCACGGGGATGGAGAGGGGACACCTCCCTCTGCCTAGAGGTGGGGATAAAAACCAGAGGGACCATCTCGAGAAAGCCAAACAGCCCTCCCCAAACAGAAATTTAACAGAAGGGACGTTTCTCCCAAGGTAAACCCAGGTTTAGCATCACCATTCAGGATCGGCTCCCTCAACGTGTCTCCTGCCCTGGGGGGAAATTTGCG
>NW_010135960.1:438-1871 GCF_000699245.1 Pterocles gutturalis | reverse complement strand
CTTTCCCTGCACTTGAAGGAGAAAAAAAGGAACAACAACAAAAAAATTTGTTCAATCTTTTCTTTTTTCTTATTTCCCACTTTTAATTTTTTTTTTTTTTTATCCAGACACTTTCAAAGTTAATTTCAAAAAGCTGGGAACACTTGATAGTTTTAATTAATCCGCTGCCTAGGGAAATACAATTTGTGTAGCCAAAGCCTCTGGCTTTCCTCCGGATAGCTATCGCACTCCGGGTGATGCTGATGGTTCCAGCGTGACAGCGATTGCAGCAGCGACTCCGGTGCTTTTATTTTATTTCATCGTAAAATTACTATGTGCCAGGTTTATTTTGGCCTGGCCAGCTGTCCTGGGGTGCACTGCGGGAAGGGGGGGACACGGGATTTAATGGGGATCAGATGGAAACCGTGCGGGAACGGCTTGTTCACCCAAACTTCAGATCAATGGGAAACAAAGTCTTGAATGATTTTTCTCCCTCGGTAATTAATTCGAGGCGTACGCTCAGGAACACGGAAAGAGCACCGCGATGCATTTGAAATACAATATCGGGTTTGGTTTTTTTTTTTTTTTTTCTTCCCAGGTGTGATTTGCTAATTCATTGTAATTAATTAAAAGTGAGCAAGAAGCAGGGAAAACCACACAGCTGTTTGACTTGCTGCATGCCACAGGTCAGCAATCCCCAGCAGGGTGGAAACCCAGCCTGGACAGCCCCCCGGTGCCGAGGGAGCCCCGATTTCTGCACCGGGGAGGTGACCCCGGCCGCTGATGCTTCCGAGCCTGGTGCAGCATCAGCCCCGACTCCTCAGCTGGAGATTCTGGTACCGGCCCCCACGGAGCCCTGCAAACCCCCCTGCCACGATGGGAGCACCGAGGAGGGCAGGGACATGGGGACAGGGTGGCCCGGCTGCATTTTGCTAATGATGGGCAGAGGAGAAGGTGGTCCTGGACCACCCAAGGGCTCTTTGCTTTGCTCAGCATCTCGCTGCCGTCGGGAGGTGAGCGGCTCAGACCCGTCGCTCCCCGTAATCCCGCATAAACGCTGCGTTTTGTAGCCGCTTAGCTGGGGCTGGCATTTGGAAGTGACATTTAAAGGTCACTGCCAATCTTCCCGCATGGAGAACATGGAGAGGAGCAGGACGGATGCTGCCAGAGCATCCGTGCGACGCCCGGATGGGACCAAAGATGCTGAGCTGGGTCCCTGCCTCCCCATCCCTCTTGCCCTCCTCCTCCTCCCGCTCCGTGCTGGGCATTCCTTTCTCCCTGCCCTGCCTTTCTTCCCAGCTAATGATTTTTTCATTCCCCTGCGAGGAAAGTGCTGTTCTGGGAGATTTATGGCCGGGGAGAGGTCTGGGTGTGTGTGTGTGCTGGGGTGACATGCTGGCTCTGCACGCTCCGGGCTGGCAAAGGTGATTCCCACCAGCTCGAGTGCTTCTGAA
>NW_010135960.1:0-407 GCF_000699245.1 Pterocles gutturalis | reverse complement strand
GGCAGCAAAGCTTTTTTTTTTTTTTTTTTTTTTTGCATGGCACCGCGACAGCCCTGACATTTGCATCATCATCATCATTATTATTGGTATTATTTCCCTTGTATTCGGGGCAGTGCGTTTTCCCTAGTCTAACCCACTTCACAGCAAGTCCTTAAGTGGGGCCATAGCACACGTTTTAAAGCCTTGAAAAATCACACTGCGCGTTTTCAGCTCCCAAAAATAAAAATTAAAAAAAAAAAAAAAGTCGTCAATACAAATTAAGTAAGAAAGAAGAGACAGCCTGTTTCCAGTCTTTAAACCAGGTTTCCAGGCAATTATTCTCCTATCATCTCCCCCATAAAATTAATAAGAATTCTGCTCGAACGTTCAATAGGCTTGGGTTTTGCATCACGTCTTTGAGGCAAAAG
>NW_010135959.1:0-15830 GCF_000699245.1 Pterocles gutturalis | reverse complement strand
CCTGATCACAGAACATGTTTCTGCTGCATCCCTAAGCCTGCTCTGGGATGGCACTGAGGCCCCTAATTAAGCCAGTGCTGTGCTCGGCAAGCAGGCATGATGCCATGCCAGCAAATCAGCACAGCCAAGCCCTCCAGCAGTCCGAGGGGATCCTGCCCAGCAGTGGGTAGCAGCAGCCTGGGGTTAAGAACATCTGATGCCCCTGGTCTAGCTTAGAGCTCAGTTGTACCTGGGGAAAAGCAACAAACCCAAATGCAGCCCAGGATGGTGATGGTCTGGCTGCAGGGAGAGAGGCAGCTCACTCTGTGCCAGTCCCGCTGGGGCTGGCTGCATGCATGAGGATGCCACCAA
Source organism: Pterocles gutturalis (assembly GCF_000699245.1). Lineage (NCBI taxonomy): Eukaryota > Metazoa > Chordata > Aves > Pterocliformes > Pteroclidae > Pterocles > Pterocles gutturalis. Next base: position 15,479 of record NW_010135959.1, on the reverse strand, counting down.
AGGTTGCAGCTGGACATGAAGTCCTCGCAGCCACAGAAGCATTTAAATAAAACTGACCCAACAGCTCAGTATTGCTGTCCAGAGGTGTGTTTATCTTACCCTGGCTTGTGAGGAGCAGCGCTGGGATGTTGTTTTATCCATCCCTGCTCTTCACCATGCCCTGGACCCATGCTGGCACACAAACTCCCAACCAAGGCACTGAAGAAGTAGGAAGCATTTGATGCTGCAAGAGAAAAGGAGAAACATCAAGATGTACATCTTGGTGAAGCCTATCTAACTATACCTCCTTGCTCCCTGCACCCCTAGAATGGCAGCTTCATCTCATCCATCTCTCACTTGTTTGTGTTTTCTCCCATATTGCTCTTGCCCGGTGCTCTTCCCCCATTTAACCTGTTCAAACTATTATAAAGCTAGTATCAGAGAACAGATTTTAAATTAATATTTAACTAGAAAAAAGGTGCTTGAAACAAACAAACAAAAATTTAAGTGAAAGAATTCCGCTGTTCTACATCCCCAACTATTTGCCACTTGCATACTGAACATGAATATTTTCAGTGTTCCTGAAAATGTAACTGCTTCTCTCACAATAATGCCCCCGGAGGAAAAAAACGCCACGCATTATCTGTCTGCTTGTATTGATTATTTTAAGATAATCTCTTTTACGTTTGTCGCATTATTGACCTAGTGCCCAGCACACAGGAGCAGCATTACACCACAGCCATGGTCTGTCCCAGGGACACCTGGGGATGTTCCAGCCATGTACAGGCAGAACTAAAAGGCCAGATTGCTCCAGAGCAGCTAAAACCCCAAAAGAAAACCTGCAAACTAGCTGAATCTCCCTGGATACATTTATTTTCTCTTTGCCTGCCTCCTCCTGACATATTTCCATGTGCCTCGAGCCCCAGAGTGAGTTTTTGCAGGAGCTCGGGGCATGTTTTAGCACATGGATGATCCTTCCTCCTCATGGAGCTGAAACCTTCTTTCTACATTAGCTTCTCCCACAGCTAATAGCTTTTTTTATTTAAACAAATCCTCAGTTATGCATTCTAACTATGAGTGATGATTCATGAGCAACAGATGTCAGCGCCAGTGCGGCATTACTTGCTGCATAGTTTCAGGTGCCAAAATAACAACTTCTATTAACCATCTCTACTAAGGCCTCAGGAGCTTAAAGGCAGGTTTTACTGCTGGCACACCAAAAGGAGAAACAACACAAAAAAAGCCAGTGAAGGTATCATTAATAAAATATTTACAAAATATATGTCAAAGCTTAACTTCTCCCTGCTGCAGAAAATAATAGAGGATAGCTGTTTGGTTTTTTTTTTTATTTTGATTTGTCTGGATTTAAAGACTGTTATTATGAGACTCGAGATACTTTTAAATCAATAAGACATGCTTTGGTCCCTTTTATTTATTTATTTTAAAGCAATTCTAAAGATATAATGAAAGGTTTTAATCTTATTTCAGAGATGTAATTAAAAAATATCTCAGCTTCTAAAAAGGTCAATACGGTTTGCTAAACAACATTGATTTTTGGAATATTACTGATGCACATAGTGATTTTTTTTTAAGATAACTTCCATCCCTTCAAGAACTGTGTCACATATAATTTGATTGGTAAATATCTACTCTAAATTAAACTGGCACAGTAATTACAGGTGCCTCATCACAAGTTATTGGAAAATTATTCAAAATGTTGAAGCAAGTCTGAGGACCACATAACAAATTTTCTTCTACTTCACATTTTGAATTAGATGTTTGTTTGTGAGGAATACTGGGGAAATGAGGTCCCTGAAGTGGAACCTCGGTCCCACTGAACTTCAAGGGACTTTGCACATTGATTTGCACAGGATGAGGATTTCAGCTCTGATTTTAAAATCAGGCTCTTTTACCAAACTGGGTGTTTCTTGTCTGCAAACTGGGGCTGATAGTATGTTGTCTGTCTCATATAGCATTAACACACTTAATGCTTAGCAAGCGCTTTGGAAGCTTTAATTGAAAGGGCTGGAGTGTTCTAACTAATCATCATTGTATTGCCCACAGAGAATACCAAGCTTGGAGCGGGGACCACTGCTATGGATTAGCTGTCTTACACATCTGCCCCATTGATTTTGGTTTTCCTTAGTGGGCAAAAGATTTGGGATTAGTCTGCAGAGGCTGGTTTGAGGATGAGTTCGCAGCCAGTGCAGAGGGCTCGCTCAAAAGGACCACTCAGATATCATTCGAACACCTTTAGTTCTAGTCAACTCTGGTCTACAGGTGGGGACAGAGGGTCTGACATGACTAAACCCCACTTTACAACCAGAACCAGCAATTTTCCAGTAGTAAGGCAACCCTGCCAACGCAGGAGCCTGCCTATTGCGCCTCACCCTCAGCCCTTTAATTTTATGGCTCATTTAATTTATTTCATGTAATTATTCCACAGGAAATCCAGTCATGGATGTACCTTTGAGGGGAAGGAGAAAACTTTGTCATTCCCACTGAGGTTAGGGATTTCCAATGGCAGAGCAGCTCTCACACAACTGGGACACCTTGTTAGCAGCTTTCATTAAAGAACAAAGCCTAACTTTGTCTCCCTTTGGTGATCCAGTGTCGATGGATACGGATTGGAAACGCTTTTTACTCATGGTAAATAACACATGAGGCTGCAAAGATCCTAAAATAATAATCTGCCCCAAAGGACATGGCCTTCAAGAATGGTGTCTGAGAGATGAGGCCCAGCTACTGTACATGAGCATCACCCCCCTGTTTCAGGGGACAAGCATGCTTTCAGCTGTTTTAGCACGACCTAGGATTACCAAGGATGCTCTATTAGCTTAAGGAGCACACAGAAAGGAACTAATTCCAGTGCCACATCGAGGTAAATTCATGGCCATAACCCTCAATTTACAAAGGTGTTAATGAGCACTGAATCCAGCTAAAAAGCTATTTATGTAGCTATATATATGGCAAATGAGGTGCCAGTTACTGCTCTAATTTTCATGCCAAACACAGCTTTGTTGGGTTTCAGTGAAGTTGTGCTGAATTTTATTTTTTTTATTTTTTTTTTTTAGCACACAAGTGACAATGGCTCCAAAGACAACTCCCAACACATCCCTGAATATTTGGATTTTGTCTTCCAGATCTTTTATCTGATGCAGTGAATGGTTCTTTGCCTGAAAAAGGCTTGCAGAAGAGAAGGGAGCTCAGGTGCAGGCGTGCACATGGGTCCTCTTCTGGGGTCCACCAGGATGTCCTGTGATGGGGACACCTGGAGATCCTGGAGGTGGGGACTCGAAGGGGGCTTTCCCAAGGGAGCAGTCTATGGTGGGGTTACTCCCGGGCTGATGGGCCCCAGCTTACACTCTCAGCCCCCAGACATGTTTCCTTTGGAAGCTCTCATGCCCAGAGGGCTGCCTGTCCTCCCCATGCACCCAAAAGCTGCACAGCACCCAGACCCTCACCTACAGCCCCCGACAGACCCTGTGTCATGCTGAGCCCAGCCACAAGCCATCCGTGATGGACTCACCTGCACACAAGCACCCAGAGAGCGCCCACATGGGATGGGTGTGCAGAAGGTGCTATTCCTGCAAGAAACCAATAGCAGCCTTTACTGCCAAGTGTGAAATGAAATCATCACTTGAGATGCACAGGAGATGGGACTGCAGGATCGCCCCAGGGATGGTAAACCTCCACAGACGTGCAGCTGCGTGCCATTCTTCCACACGCAGCCTCAAAGCAAGGCCTGGGGCAGAGCCTGAGTGTGCGATTTCAGAGTCAAAAATCATTCCCTCTCTGCAGCCAAATGCTGGCAAATATTAGAGAACCATCAGAGGTGTTGCTTTGCTGCAAATGGAAACTACTAAAAGCTGTACACTCTTTGAGGTTCATGAGGGGCAGACGAAGTGAATCAGAAACAAAAAAAAAGGTAGTCCACATTGTCTGACTCCCTACCATCCCCACAATATATTTTAAATTATTCATATTGCACTCGTACATGCATAAAAAGCTGTAAAATATAGCTTGTTATTTGGCATCTCAGCCTGCTGTACAAGCACCTGTCAATTTGAATTAGAGACTTTCCACAAAGTGCCAGGCAGGAATTTAGGAAAAAAACCACCAATATCTGGTTTTAGCTAATGAAGGGAAAAAGATCTTGTCACAGTTTTTATGATCCTACTTTCTGTTCATGCAAGGCAAACATTTTTAACTACCCTATTAAGTCTCAAACAGAGACATGCACAAAGGAGTATTGAGTGTGTGCACAAACATCTGTTTGTGGTGCTCATCCCAGGGAAAAAAGGTCATTCCCCTCTCACATACCAAACTGGATTCATCCTCGTTAATGGAAGAGGGATGAATTAACTTTTGATTGACTTAAAGATTTGAGGCGTAACTTAGGGCACGGCTGTCAGAAGTAGCACTGCATCAGACAAATGGTCTCCATGTCACCCTGAGATACCTGCAACTACCTTTCACTGCTGCTTATGTTCGAGCTCCCGTTTCCCCCCAAAAGTCTCAGGTGCCATAAAAAGTATAATCTGCATCACTCCATCTAACAGATATTGGATAACAGAGAAGGACTTTGGGAGCAAAGCCAAGTGCTATGTGATGTGATGGGGGCAGAATCAGGGATCACCCCCATGTGCCCAGGCTTCCCATGGGGATGACAGGAAGCAACTCTGCGAAAAGAAAATAAGACCAGCACACAAGAGTGACAGAGCAAGAGAAAGCAGTACTTCTACAGGGCAAGCCTAGTCCTAGGTTCATCTAGTAATTACACTCGTCTTTTATTCTAACCGTTCAGCCTTTCGTTCATATTGAGAAAAGAGATTTTTGTCAGAGTTTGCAGCATTTTCTCTCTCTCTTTTTGACAAACAAGTTCAAAGAAAATTTAATCTTTCAAAAGACAGTTAATTCCCTAATTAAGCATTCATCTCCCTCTCTCATCAATAACACCGAAAACACATCGAGACAAATTACTCGTACACAGATGCCTTGCAATGGCATCTTTTCTTCCTGAATCCCCTGGACAAATCCAGTTAACTGCAGCATGAAGTATGAGAGATAACACCTGAGCCCTCTCCTGACTTGCAGCGGGGAGCAGACATGTCTGTTCTCTTTGCAAAGTTTTCCATCTGCTCCCTTTGATCACAGAGAGAAGACAGAGAGACAAATGCGTAGTGCAGATGAACTGTTAACTTACATCCTTGCATGAGGCTCCACTTCCAAATTAGGGGAAAAAAGGAGAAAAAAAAATAGGACTGCACACCAGAAGTACAGTTTGGAGTGGCCAGCAGATGCCCCGGTGGGGTGGAGGGATGCAGGCCAGCCCGGGCACTTGGCCATTTGGTGCTGGAGGAGAGAATTGGTTGGTTACAGTTTTCCCTTGCCTCAGTTTTGGTTTATAGCGGGCAGGGGTTGGTCCTGCCTTATGTACGAGATTGGGAGAATAAATGGGGCTGAATGCAGGCATAAGACATCAGCATTTCTGTAGGTCACAGGCTAACTAAGAAACTCCACTCTCATTTAATTCTGCTGCATAACTGATCTGAGTGAGACGCTTCACACAAACAGAAACAAGCCATTTGGTTTTGAGACTTCAGAAAACATCATGACAAACTTTCACCAGAATTGGGAGCCTGATGCTTTTGTGCAAAGGCTCCTGCCCGATCAGGATCCCAGCCTGCCATTCCAGGGCCGTTACTCAAAGCTGCAACCAGGGTTTGGAGTTTCTCCAGCGAGGTAAGAGCTCATCCCCACAGAGGCTCTTTCTGCACCTCCTAAACCTCAAGTGGTCTCTAACGTCCCTCGCCGTGGCCAAAGAAGGCCACAGTGGGCACTAAGACTATACCCCAAATGCCCCAGCCCCGCTCACTGCACCAAGGCAACGTGCCTGCCTTGTTGTCACAAAGCTGAGTGCTGTGCATGGGGAGTAGGTCCTGGATTGCCAAGGAAACACGCTGTCATCAGCCTGCAAATCCTTCCCAGCAACACTTTTATGTCCCAAGCCATGTTTTTATTTAGCACCAAGAATGAATGGTGCCCCACAGCTGCTGTTCCCCACTGCAGAATCCAAAGTTCAGCCAAAGGGTCACGAGATACAGCTACACAACAGAGGAAACAACACAAAGGAGTATGTTGGAGCAGCACAGTAGTCGGTGAATACTCTCTAATTACACCGACAAAAGAGACAAAAAGCACAAGCAGCTGACACTTGGCTGCATCTCCACTGCGCTAACTGGCTGCAATTAATGAGACAGCAGCACTGAAGCTAGAAAGAACCCAAGCCAGAAAGAAACCTCCCTGATTAATTAAAAATTAAGAGACACCCAGAAGAAAATCTTCCCCAACTCCTTCCACTCTGCAGCCAGCCTTGCAAAAGCTTGCCAGGAGAGGGGGCAGGAGAAATCTGAAAGGAAAGCAAGCCCCAAAATTCAAAGTGGTGCTTCAGAACTGGCCAGAGAACTTGGAGGTTGTCCATCAACCTCATACAAATCATAAAACCCAGTGGCAGGTAGCCAGTGATGGCCTGAAAATGAATAGCACATCTGCATTGTTAACATCATAGGAGACAACTTGCATAGATTTATGCTCGGCTAATGTTCATAAGGTGCTGCAAAGCAACGAGGATATATAATACCTTTGATGAGCCAAGAGCTGGAACAGGGTGGGACCTGCAACGAGAGTAGGAAGGATCCATAAGGGAGAAGTGTCACACAGCCAGCATAGCTTCCCAGCTTCAGCAAAACCCCTGTCCCGCCAGAAACAAACCCTTGTCCGGAAGCTGGGATAGAGGGGGATGAGCAGCCTTAGCTCAGCTCTGGTCCTTATCTGGTCCCCAAAAAGAATCAGAAACCAGAAAGGAATGTAACATAAACGGGATTGAACTGCCACACAAATTTTCTCCAATAAAATATTTGGGTGTGATCCAAGGCTCGGCAGTCTGTGGTCATCCTTCACTGTTTCTAATGGCCTTTGGATCTGATCACTGTATGACATATCTTGTTAATTTCTTGCCAACATAGAAAGCTATAAAAAAGCCAAGAAAAATACATTAGTTTTAGACAACAATAGGGCAATAATGCTCAACAACTTCACAGCTGTTGTAGAGACTAGTAGTATTTTCAGTGCGTTAAAAGACATAAATCCTGTTTTATCCACAGAATACTATTAGTAAAACTACTCAGACATCAGAAATAATTTGCACTTGCGTCACTGTAACCTCTTTCAGCTCAACCATTAAGGTCCCAACCTCCTTAGTATGTTGGATTCATACCGGAGATGCTCAACAACTTCACAGCTGTTGTAGAGACTAGTAGTATTTTCAGTGCGTTAAAAGACATAAATCCTGTTTTATCCACAGAATACTATTAGTAAAACTACTCAGACATCAGAAATAATTTGCACTTGCGTCACTGTAACCTCTTTCAGCTCAACCATTAAGGTCCCAACCTCCTTAGTATGTCGGATTCATACCGGAGTTATATATATATATATATGTGTGTGTGTGTATATATATGTGTGTGTGTGTGAATATATATGTATAAAATAAAGAAACTAAAATCCTAGTCAACTAGTCAAAGCTCTTCTGTATTAAAAGACAATGGCTTGATTTCCTCTTCAATTTGCACTAGTATAAATGCAGTTACAAATCACCCACTCCTTGAGTAAGCCCTGATTGCGTATTGAGCGTATCTCCCTGCCTGTCCTGGGATACCCACGTCACACAAGTCTTGATGCGTGTGTGTGTGCATGGGGGCAGGAAGGTGTCCAGATGTGAGCAGAACTATCCTGCCTCTTTTCCTCTTTCACAGTGTTGGCACCGCCACACAGCTCTGTGCTCTGTCCCGTATCAGGCTTGGGAAGATGGAGAAGAGCCGTCTGGGGGGCAGCAGAAACACAAGAAGGGTAACCACGCATCACTGGGTCACTTCAGCTCACAGCTGTTGCCACACACAAAGAAGCTTTGCAAGGGGGGTGTACACTGTATGCATTGGCTGGTGTATACCTCAGATAAGTAAAACCAAAGGGTCACTAAGGTAAGCATTAATGTGTCCATCGCCCCCAGTAAGATGCCCTGCGAACCTCTGGCAGTGGGAAGTCTCCAGGCTGGTGGGGCAGCAGATCTGGAGCATGGCATTGCTGATGTGCTTGATCTGTCAGCCTGTGGTGCGAGAGCTCTGGTCACCATGGAAATGATGGAACAGCATCTTTTTTCCACATACTTGGGCTGGGAAAACAAGCAAATGCTGATCCTAGCATTAATTTTTTCATAACTGAGTCAAAATTAATCCCCTGTATGGTTTGACTATGCAGTCCACTTTCACCCAGTATGCACCACTTCAGCTTATCCACCTATTTTATTAACGGAATTGGTATAAAGATTTACACAATCTTTAGAAGACTTTCTGCCATAAACTTAATTTGCCTTCTGTGTCACTCAAGGGAAATCAAGGACTGAGATAATCAATGAGGTTCACAGGAGTTCCTGAATAAAAAAAAAAAAAAAAAAAAAAAAGTATTGAGAGAACACAGTTTCTGTGTCAGGATGCACTTAGGTGTTAATTCAGGCAAATACACTATTTTCTTCAACCCTGCTAACCCACACACTTGGTGACAGTAACCTTCCGGTTAGATTGCTTTGACCCATCACCACTGCTCAGGATTTGGAGAATGACAGATTCTAGTCCTGGCTTTTGCCACATCAAATGAAATGAAAAAGCAATTTATACAGCTTCTTGGAGGAAAATGACAGCACTCAAAGGAAAGGTGCTCAAGATATAATTTAATTTAGGTGTGATGAGCTTCACACATATCTCCTGGGTAAATCAGTCAATGAAGTTTCCATCTCATCCATTAGATGGGTTAGACTATTTTAAACTTTAAAAAAAAAACTCTTACAGACCAGGCCAGGAGATAAGATCAAAGATATTAATAAAGATGGTTAATACAACATAACACCTAAAAAAATTCTGAAGTACCATCAGCCTTGGGCACATCCAGACAGAATCTTGTACCAGAGACCAACCAAGATTTCCAGAGCCGAAAGGTGCTGTTGATGCAAGAGAGCTGAAGGTGGGCTCCTTCACTGCCCCCAGGATGCGCGCCCCTTTTGCTGACTCTCTACTGGATGCCACTTCATGCTTTCGTAGCCTTCATCAGCTTGGTGCAGCCCTGTCTCAGGTAACCGCGGGATCTGGAAGCAAATGTGCACAACAGGCACGTGGGAACAGGCTAGAGTTGCACAAGAAGATACCTAAAACCAAGGTGAAGCAGCAACTATATATATCTTGTATCCATATATATTGCAAAGATATTGCTGTCAGCTGCAGGCTTTCATATACTAAAGCACTTCTGGTCAGCACATGGACAGTGGCCAACTCCGTGAACAGGAAAAAGGACACAAAATGCATGGGGCAAAAATGCAACAGACATCATTAACATCTCTTTCTTCCAGCTTAGAACCATAGCATGCAAATGGAATACATTTTGTTTGTATTTAGGTCCCCATCCACCATTCTTGCTTCCTCCTGCTGGCCCCTCCAACAAGGATACTGCCTTTCCTAAGGTGAAGTTCAGAATATACCTGTTTCCTTACAGAGACCAGTGTCTTAACAAGGGGGAGAAGAAAAGCATCCCAGCAAAGGCCACTTGGGATTACTGCTGCCAGAGGTGGCCCATGTAAAATGTTTACTAATAAATCTTTCCCTGCAACAAAATGCCTTGAGAGTGCAGAAGCAAAACAGAAATTTGACCCTGTTAAGACCTTCCGTGGCAGTAGAAGACAGTAAAACATGAGGTACTACCTTGTTCTTCACCTCTCCTCATCTCCTCTGCCCACAAGGGACTCTGCAGCTTCCCTGTATCTTGGGATGTCAAGCTGAAGACAAGGTCTGCTTGGGCAGGATGAATAATTAACGGTAGGTGCTTAGTGCAAACATTTTCATGCAGCTCTTGCATTGGGCATTAATCAATCAGCTGCTTGATCTCTAACTGCCACGTTGGCTGGGGTTTTCCATCTTTGTATAAATGGAAGGCTGACATCACTCTGGTCCCTGCCTGTTGTGTTTTTCAAACGGAATCAAAAGAAACCCAACCTGCCCAGTGCAGATGAACTTAAGTTAAGAAACTTAACTGGGTTCATCAGGGGTCAGCACTTGGACCACTGTTGTTTAACATTTTTGTCAGAGACACAGACAGTGGGATTGAGTGCACCCTCAGCAACTTTGTCGATGACACCAAGCGGTGTGGTGCAGTCAATGTGCTAGAGGGAGGGGATCCAGAGGGACCTGGACAGGCTGGAGAGGTGGGCTCATGCAAACCTTATGAAGTCCAACAAAGACAAATGCAAGGTCCTGCACCTGGGTCAGGGCAATCTCAAGCACAAATACAGGCTGGGTGAAGAATGGACTGACAGCGCTCCTGAAGAGAAGGATTTGGGGGTGCTGGTAGATAAGAAGCTCAACATGAGCCGGCAATGGGCACTTGCAGCCAAGAAAGCCAACCGTGTCCTGGGCTGCATCAAAAGGAGCGTTAGCAGCACGTCGAAGGAGGAAAAGGAGCGTTAGCAGCAGGTCGAAGGAGGTGATTCTCCCCCTCTACTCTGCTCTCGTGAGACCCGACGTGGAATACTGCATCCAGCTCTGGAGTCCTCAGCACAGAAAGGACATGGACCTGTTGGAGCAAGTCCAGAGGAGAGCCATGAAGATGATCAGAGGTGTGGAGCACCTCCCATATGAGGACAGGCTGAGAGAGTTGGGGACTCTCTATCAGGGAGCGTAGCGATAAGACAAGATGTAATGGTTTTAAGCTGAAAGAGGGTAGATTTAGACTAGACATTGGGAAGAAATTTTTCACTATGAGGGTGGTGAGACACTGGCACAGGTTTCCCAGAGAAGCTGTGGATGCCCCATCCCTAGAGGTGTTCAAGGCCCGGTTGGAGGAGCAACCTGGTCTAGTGGAGGGTGTCCCTGCCCATGGCAGGGGGGTTGGAACTTGATCTTTAAGGTCCCTTCCAACCCAACCCATTCCATGATTCCATTAAGAGACAAGGAAGCAGCAAGGTTAGCTACTGTCAGCTTATGCATGAAGCAGCAAAAGAAGGTTTGTGGGGAAAAAAAGAGGGATGCTGTCCAAAGAAATTCAGGAAACAGAAAGAAATGGGAGAAGTAGACAAAATGACAAAGCACTTTTTAAATGAAGGAAAAAGGTACCAAGGTACCAGGAGTGACTAGGAAAGCATCCTGCCTTAGCTAAAAATGCCATTTTGAGAAAGACACTTGGAGAATCAGAAACCAGAAAATATATGTAAAGCCTCTGCTGCAGAGAATACTTGGGAAATTTGAGCATATGCTACCCCATGATATAAAGTCAGCACAGAGTGATTAACAGAGGAGCTCGCTGCACCCAGATGTTTAATTAATCAAACTCTGAATAAGCCACTTAGGGTAGAAAACAGAGCAAAGCAGCCTAAACACAGCAATAACTGACAAAGCATTCTGGTAGGGAGAGGGGTCGCTGAACACCACAGGTCACTGCTGGGCCAGGACCACAGGCTCTTTGCTATAGGTTGGAGGCAGCAGGACTGGGAGGTGAAAAGGAGAAGGTGCTTGGGAAGTTTCTGCCCAGGATGCTGCACTGCCAGAGCCTTGAAGTAGAAAAGCTTGCACCTAGTTTTGAAAGCGAGCAAGTGATAAAAGGCTTTCCAATGCTCTGCGTGATCAGAGCCCAAACTAGAGCAAGTCTAGAGATCGCAGACTAATGTTGCTTGGAGATGAGAGAGGTCAATAGGCAAAGGTCTGAAAGCATCTTCCCACATCTCTGCTGGGACAAATGGGCTTTTCTCCTCGTCTCGCTTGGCCTCCAGCAACTTCCAGTTTTATATTTAGGACAGCCTTTGCTCTGTCAGCCTACTGTAGCTGCTGCATCAAGCCCCTGGCAAAGGCTGAAGGTCGAACAGTTCCTCAGGTTGGTCCATGCCACACTGGGAAACCCAAACATAGTAAATAAATAGAACTTGAAGACTCATAGCAAGAAAAAAATAATGGTCCCTGTTTGAATTTCAGGGACATTATGTGACTAAATCAGTGCAGTTTGGTTAAAATAATTAATTTATTCACACACACACAAAATAAGAAAGAAAACACTACTGATATTCTGGGTTTCACAAGGCTTGGGCTATTTGTCTGTTCTCCACCCTACTGGTTGGTGTTCAATGCTTCAGTCACGAGCTCGGCTACTCTCATACTCTAGGAAAGTGGGACATTCTCACAAACACTGTTTTCTCCTATTTATAGGAGAAAATGTACCTATTTTAGGCACAACCTAAAATTGTAAAAAGTTGATTTGCCAAGTGTCCAGAAGGACAATAAGTGCCTGCCTAGAGATTTGCAGCGTTCCTCAAAGACACTGGTAATTTCCCAGGAGATAATGACTAAACAAATTCAGACTTTCACCTGCAGCCTCCAGTTAAATCACCTTCAACATGTAAACTTGGGAAAGAAGCCTCTAGTCTTACCTCAGCAGGCTCAACTACACAGCAGAGCAAAGCCCTCTTTCTGAAGTACCTGCCCTAAACCAAGAACTTGTCTTCAAAGCCTCCCTATTTCTGCAAAGGAGATTCTGACCATATTGGCTTTGGAGTTGGGTCAACTTCTTGGAAGATTCATCTTCAGCTACCAGGCTTACCTTAACGCTGCAATCTCTCCAACGTGTAACAAGGAAAATATTTGGGTAAAACCATAGATGATTTTCATTTAGGAGCCCATAAAAACTCCTGGAGAAGATCTCTAATTTTTTAAGCATTTTAAAGAGAAACCTCACAGGCTAATTAAGCCTCCCCTCCTGAGCTCTGTGACTTCTGATTTTTATCAGTCCCCATGCTGGATTCCTCGCTGTGCTTGTTAATGGTCTTCTCGCAAAAGCGTGTTTAATTCTCTTGACACTAATTCCAAAGCACTATTTTTGAGTTAAAAGCACATACTGCAGTAGTGAGATACTCTAGGAAATTAAAAAAAAAAAAAAAAAAAAAAAGTGATCTGAAGAAAGTCTAGCAGATACAACAGGACAGGAGAAAATGTAAGTGTCTGTAACGGTTTCCAATCCTGGCAGCATGAATGCTGCTGTAGTGATTTACAGTCCTGCTATACGGAGCAAGGACATCCCCAGAGGTGAGCAATGCAATGAGCACAGCCATGAAAAACCTGGGATCCTGTTCGCAGGGCAAAGAAGGGATTCAGAGCACCTCAATAAACCTAAGTCTGGTTTCCAACCAAATCATTAGGAAATATTAAGTGGAATGCATTTGCTGTTCTCCACATGCCTCCCAGAGCCCAGGCTAGCATGACGAGGTGGACACCGACCACGGTGCTTTGCTTCTAGCAGGACAGCAAAGCCTTTCACCACTCTCACCATTAATAGCACTGATTCAGCATTCACAGTGCCTGCACAGACAGATCCCTTCTCCTGTTCTTGCCTCAGAGTCATTTGCATGGGCTTCCCATGCACCAGCATCGCTTATTTTTCATGCCCTCCTAATTTTGCTTTTAGGTTTGCCTGCTCTGTCAATCATGCTTTCATTCCTGTGGTCCTGGTGAGGAAAACCTGCTGCATTTTAATAGGTTCAGGTAAATCTTTCAAAGTCTGAGGATTTTATCAGCTTCTGCACTTCATCTGCTCACTGATCTCATCCTTTCATCTTTTCCCATTCATTCGCTGGGAGGAGAACTCCAGCCTTCGAAACTCTCCTACTCCCATCTTTCCCATGGCTGTGCCGCTCTCTCTGCTGTTTTCTCTAATCTGATTCAGTTAGTGATATTGTTCGCCTCGGACGTGCTGGCAAATCACAGCTTAATCTCAGCAGACAAAGGGAGGTTTGCCCAGCTCCCGCTATCTCTGCCTTGTGCTTTTATCCAGGAGGAAGTTCAGAGAGGCAGTAATCCGAGTGCTCTCCAAACTGATTTTGCAGACTGAATCTGCTTTAATTATGCTCACACATGAATTAAATACCACCCCTCTCCCCAAGCACATCCCGGGCCCTGTTTGCCAGGTGGTGTGGGGAGCAAGTGCAGCCTGCTACAGTCATGACTCACATTCATTTGCAAAGGGAACCTCCTCTCATTCCTGCAAAACCTTGCACGCAGCTCTCTTTTGCATGCAGTTATTAATGAGCTTGCACTTATATGGTGAAGCACACATACAGGCAAACACATGAACAGAGCCCTGGGAGCACAAGTAATGTATTCACACATACACACATGTTGTGCTTTGTTTTTTAAATGCTGGTTCTCATAAATCAGTGGGTTTTTCATATGCTCTGAGGTGAGCTGATTCTAAGCATAATCCTAAAACCTGACAAGCATACTTCATACTTCTCAAACGCATGCTCAGAGTATCGCTGCATAAATCCCCCAGCAGCTCCCCAGTGCATATTTCCTCATCCCCTCCCCAGTGACTTTATCTGGGACACCTGAGAGACAGGTGGAGGTAACAGGGTTTGCTCAACAGACATAATATCCATAGGAAAGGAAGATATGAACTGCAAATCAGAGGCTTTATCAATACAGAGATGGATCACAGCATTAAATAGGATGAACTACAAAACCATGAGGAGCTCAGAAAAATTGAAGCAAAATGAAGCTCAATATTGCAGAAAGGTCACACATTTGGGCATTACCGAAATGTTTACTTTATTGGTGGTGCACAAGGTGTGTGTGTTGGGGTGTGGTAATACAAAGCAAAAGAAGACACAGGGGTTTGGCAAGGGAGCTCTGTTCAGGTTTCCTCCTGAATGGTAGTAGGAACAAATATTTCCTGTGGAGCCAGGCATGCCAATATCACTATACAAGCAATTGGTGCTACATTTACCATATAGCAGTGAGATTTCTGGGGTGTACTGCTGAGCTGTTGCTGCTGCTGTAAGCTTGTCTGCGCTATAAATTATCTCTCAGTAGAAAATTACTCTTGTTATTTCTGAGCAAGGGGGGAGAGGAAAGCTACATGGTGAGACACTAAGAGAGTCTGGCCAGGGGATTAGCTGTGAAGTTGGGTTTGCTCACTTCCAAGCCTTCCCGGGACAGCTAACTCACAGTGACCACCCCAACCTCCCCTAACATGTGTTTATTCATACACAAATGTGAACATGGAAGCTCTCTTTAGAGTTTACACAGAAAAAGACAGGGAAAAAAAAAAAAAAAAAGCTGGGGGTTGTGCAATTTGATTTAGTCCAGCCAAATCAAGATAAGAAGTGAGTTCTGGGCACTTCCAGACAAAATGCTCTGAGGTACAGGAAAGGCACTGCCAACCCATGCCAATGCATCAGCTGAAGAAAGGCAGAGGCTTTCATCAACACTGACTGCTTTTGCAGTCACTGGTCCTTTGAGCGTCCTTTGACTCCGGAGCCCACCCTTCACCTCCAGGCACAGAGAAAGCTCATGGCCAAGCCAAGGACAACCCTGTGTCCTGCATCACCTTACTGGGAGCACTGGGCTGGCACTGGG
>NW_010135958.1:6181-6493 GCF_000699245.1 Pterocles gutturalis | reverse complement strand
GGGAGAGGTGGCGGGTGCTGCCCTTCTCTCCGGGCTGAGCTGAGCCGCCTCTTTAGGGGCTGAAGGATTTTCCCTCCTCTTTGGTTTTCCCAAAAACTGCCCACACTAAAGCTCCTCTCCAGAGGAGGTGTGTGCTCGGCAGATATTGCACCACGGCTCTTGCTGTCCGTGTGTCCCTGTTGGCACTGGTGCTGAGCCCTGCCTCTCTCCAGAGCTTTGCTTTAGTCTTGCTGCTGTATCAGGGGCTGAGTATGTGTCAGACGATGGTTTTCAGTTATTTCCCTTCATTTCCCTAAAAAAAGCAAAACCCCT
>NW_010135958.1:3335-6152 GCF_000699245.1 Pterocles gutturalis | reverse complement strand
TGGCACTCCCCTCCCAGTCTCCTGACCGTCCCTCCTGTCCCCTCCACCCCTCTCTAGGGCAAACCTGGTGGACCTGCAGAAAAAACTCGAGGAACTAGAGCTGGACGAGCAGCAGAAGAAGCGCCTGGAAGCTTTCCTCACGCAGAAAGCCAAAGTCGGGGAGCTGAAAGATGACGACTTTGAGAGGATCTCCGAACTGGGGGCTGGCAACGGCGGTGTGGTCACCAAAGTGCAGCACAAACCCTCCGGGCTCATTATGGCACGGAAGGTAACTGGGGGGGTTACTGGAGTGGGCTGTGGTACCGTGCTGGAGCAGCTGGCACTCGCCCTGGCTGTTTATTCTTTTTCTGGTGAAACTGTTCTGAATGAACTTGGCTAATCTGGATAAAAACAGAGGATCCTCTTGAAGATCCTTGGTCGTGGCTAGCGAGGACTGGCAATGGCAGGCGGAGGGATGGGTTTGGTGCACGCACGTTCCTCACCGCTCACTTCACAGATCCCTGATGTTGTTCCAAGCAGCCCTGACAGTGGTTCCTCTCAGACGTGGGTTTTTGGGTGACTTCTTTTACCGTAGCGTCCTGTAATACAAAACTAGGAGCTGCTTCATCTGCCTTTTCGAAAAGACAGCGCTCGGCGAGAGCAGCGCGACCACACCGGGTGGGACGGCTTCGTTGAAAGTCTCTTGTCTCCCCTGCGGTTGGGATGGTTTAGTGGGTCTCGAGCAAATCTGCTTCTTTGAGCCTTCCAGGGCGTTTGATTTGGGAGCGGTGGGTGTCACTGGGTTGTTTGGAGATTGTTGGGAGCTCCGTGTTCAGAAACCGAAGTGAAGGCAGGCTGCAGCAGGGCTGTCCTTGCAGAGACCGCCCTTTGAAGGACAGACATCCCTGGGGCTGGGTCCCCTCGAGCTTACAGCAACAGTGGCTCTTTTTCTGACCTGCCGTTGTCTTTTCTAGCCTGTGGCTTCCCTACCCCCAGCTGCATCGACTGACTCTCCGTGGAGCCCAAGGACTAAAGCAGCAGCTCTTTCACGTGCATAATCTTCATGGGTTTTGTTACTTTCTGTGATTTCCTTGATATCAGAGCACCTCTTCTTCCACCACCTACAGAACTTGTGAAAATGTTCCTGTCTGCTGAGTCAGATCTGCATCAAACTTCTGACTTGTCTTTCCTGTGCCATCTCCACGTGTCGCACCGCTTGCAGTTGCTTCATTTGCTGACGGGCTGCACAGGGCTCTGCCTCTCCCTTCATCCTTCGTGTTAGTCTGCAAACGGGAAAAAGTCGATGCCAAAGCAGAGCTTCCCTTTAAGATGTTTTCTTGATTCTTCCCAACACTCAGGACTTGCTCACATCATTCCTGTGAGTTTTTTCCAGGTATTACACCTTGAATATTTTTTTTTTTTCTTGGCAGCTGATTCATTTAGAAATCAAACCGGCCATCAGGAATCAGATTATCCGAGAGCTGCAGGTGCTGCATGAGTGTAATTCCCCGTATATCGTGGGTTTCTATGGAGCCTTCTACAGCGACGGAGAGATTTCCATCTGCATGGAGCACATGGTGAGTCCCCTGTTCCTCCTCTGCAAACTGCTGCTCCCGGGACTGTCCGAAATCCCATCTCCCTGAGGCTGGAAATCGCAGGTGAGGTGGGTTGGGGTGCTGGCAGCTTCCACAGCTCCTTGCTCTGGCCGCTGTGCTCCTGGTAGGAGCTGCACGTTCCTGCTTAGGCATCGAAACGACAGACAAATCGACTTTTTGGAAAGCGGAAGCAGAGGTTTGGGGGTTGGCCAAACGGAAATGTTGTAAACCCGCCGCTCTGCAGAGCTTGCCGTGGAGCACGATGCGCGTTTTCTGTTGCCTCCGGCGGAGGATAGTGTTGTCGCTCCTCCGGATTGGCGCCGACAGCATCATCTTTGTGTTTACCACTGATGGAGGGGAGGCTAAGAACGAATATCAACAAGCAGAGCTGATAGAAGATAGCATTAAAATAGTTTTCAGCGAGAAGCTTGAGCTCTGATCACCAGATATGTCTTTTTTTTTTCTTCTTTCTGTGAAATGAGCGTGCTCGGTGCCGCCTTGTTGCAGCCAGCTGAGCTGGGATGCTACGTGCTGCTGATACACCGCTTGCCCTCCCTGGCCGTGCTCGCCTGTACAGCCAGCTGCTCTGTTTTCCTCCTGGGGATCGGCGCGTCGGTCATTTCAGTGTTTTTTTTGTTTTTATTTTTTTTATTTTAGGATGGCGGCTCTTTGGATCAAGTGTTGAAAGAAGCCAAAAGAATTCCCGAGGAGATCTTGGGGAAAGTCAGTATAGCGGTGAGTTACAGTGGCTCTTTGAGCTACCAGAAGGATTTTGCTGGTCACGGTTTGGGATTAATGCCGGTGTTGAAGCTTTCTTTGTTTCCCCACACACGCTTTCCTAGTCTGGCCTGGGGTGAGAGGCGGTGGTGTGTGCAAGAGAGGACAGGGAGAGGATGTTCCCAACCGCTCTCCGTAGCTCTGACCCCTTGCGTTGCACCGTTTGGTGTTGACCTCCCCTGGAGGAGACTTGGGAGAAGCTTTCTCGGGCGGTAAACCCCAGATTTGTGGTTGACTTGGTGATGAATTGCAAACCCTGACCCATGTGGACGCTACGGGGTGGTTTTCCTCGTGGCGTCTGTGCAGCGTGTCCTGCCGAAGGGAGAGCCCTTCCCAGCTCCTGTCTCACCCTCGCTTTGGTTTCCCTCTAGGTTCTGAGAGGCTTGGCCTATCTGAGAGAGAAGCACCAAATCATGCACAGAGGTGAGAGGAAGAACCTAAAAATAACAGCCTGCAGTACCGGAGC
>NW_010135958.1:0-3319 GCF_000699245.1 Pterocles gutturalis | reverse complement strand
CTTCTCTCTTGCTGTTGTCAGATGTGAAGCCTTCGAACATCCTGGTGAATTCTCGAGGAGAGATTAAGCTGTGTGATTTCGGGGTCAGCGGCCAGCTCATTGACTCCATGGCAAACTCTTTTGTGGGGACTCGGTCCTACATGTCTGTAAGTTCCTTCCAGCTTTCCTTTGGGTTTCTTTTTTACAATTTTGGTTCAACTCTGCTCTTACAGAATGGGCGTGGAGTGGCTGATTCACTCCTGGCTTTGCTCTGTGTTTCTGTCCTCAACTGGACTGCCCCGTTCCCAGTTCACGCTGGCCTCGCTGCCTGCCCTGTTCCCAGTTCACACTGGGGGTGAGCCCAGTGCTTCCAGGCACTGTCAGACACCTCCACATCCTCCTGAGGAGCTGGTGGCCAGTTGGCTCCAACCTGTGTTCCCGGACAGCTTTGGTGCACATGCAAGTGCAGAGACTTGCAAAGACATTTTGGATCCTTCACATATTTCCATATTTGATTTTGGCGAGTGTTTTTGGGTTCAAAAACATTTTCTCTTTCTGCATGCAAAGCTCTGTCCGAGAAACTGAGTGCGAAGGGGACACGGATGCCAATCCAGCATCGTCTGCTGCTGTGACCGTGTGTGCTCGCTGGTAAATCCAGTCTAGCCCAGGTGGGGTTTGGTGGAGGCTAGTGGGAAATTAAAGCCAAACTGGAGTCGGCCAGCCAGAGCGACCTGCAGGAGGAGCTGGTTGTGCCTCTCCTTGAAATGAGAATCATCATCAGTGTCAGCTCAGCCGCAGATAACACGCTGTCCGTGGCCATGAAATTACCTCCGGGCTGGCTCCGTGTCCCCACCGTGCATGGCCGTGGCTGGAACGAGCAGTGGGTCGTCATGGAAGGTGTCAGAGCAGAGTTCTGTGCCTGGGTCTGAGCTGCTCTCATATTTTGGGAATGGTTATTCCCGTACTATTATAGTTACACAGGGGCTATTTAAAAGTAGTGTCTCCTTCGTGCTCAGCCACTGGGTCTGACTCCAAGCTGCCGGTGTGGATGACTTGCATTTGATTTTTTTTTTTCTACATATTATTTTTTAAAATTATTTTTCTTTAAGAGCCCAGAGGGGATTTTCTGCTCTTTGGATTCCTCTTGGCTATTAACAGGAATGAGCAGGGGAGAAAAAAAAAATTGTTAATAAATTGAGTTGGTTAGATCTCAGCATAGGGAGAAATAGACTCCTGCGTACTCCAGACTAAATACAAGCAGCTGTAAACGCTGCTCAGCTGTAGCTGTTGATGAGATACAAGTGCTTTGTCTTTGCACCTGATCTTTCTTTTGGGACAGTCCTTTCCCTGGGAGAGCCGAGATGGAGAGACCATCAGGATATCGCATCTCATCTATTTAACGTCGGCGCGTGGTATTTCTGACTCTGCGTATCGATATTCTGGCTCGACGTGTGTTTCTGTGCTCTCTCCTTCCAGCCCGAGCGCTTGCAGGGCACCCACTACTCAGTCCAGTCCGACATCTGGAGCATGGGTCTGTCGTTAGTGGAGCTGTCGATCGGAAGGTACCCAATCCCCCCGCCAGACTCCAAGGAACTGGAAGCAATATTTGGCCGTCCCGTGGTGGACGGGGCAGAGGGAGAATCTCACAGCATCTCGCCGCGGGCCAGGCCCCCAGGACGCCCCGTCAGTGGTAGGGGCTGGCGTATGCATTGGAAAAAAAAACAAACCAAAAGCACGCAGCCGTGGGGATGAAGGGGTCGGGTTGTGTTCTGTGTGGCTGGGTTCGCCCCAGGCCATTTCGGATGAGGTTGTGGCGGGGAGGTGAGTGTTTCCAGGGAGATCCCTCTCCGCAGAGCGCACGGAGCTGCTTCGCTCCGTCAGAATCTGCTCCGCCACGGAGGTTTGTGATTCCTAACGAGCGCAGGTGAGAGTCCGGTATTGCACGGGGAGGTGGAGGTGGCTCTGGGGATGCTGTGAAGGATCAGGTTTGGAGCACCAACCGGCGTCTGAGGTTTTGAAGAGCTCGGTCCTTCCATGGGCTCCTTTAGACCCCAAGAAGGCTTAAGCCACCCAGCAGAGCACCCCGTGCTGGGGACGGTGCCAGCTGTCAGGATGTGGACCCTTGGAGATGCTTTGAGGGGCACTGGCACAGCCCCTGTTGCTCCTCAGGCTTTGCCTGTGCTGCCAACAGGTTCCTTTCAAGCTGGAGGCAGCTTTTTGGGAAGAGCTTTGCTGGGAGCTCTCCCAGAAGTACCAAACGGGCACGGGGGTTTGAAGGAGGCTCTGCTGGAGCCGTTTGCTTGGAAGCAGAACGCTCTAGAAGTGCTGCCAGCCTGCCACAGCAGATGGTCTGGTACTTTCCAAATGCTCCAAGCTAGGAAATAAATCTGGGCTATAGGCACGGCAAAAGAAATCTGAAATTTTGGAATGCGTTTTGGTTCTCTCTGCGTTATTTTTTTTTTTTATCTGCAAGCCAGTTCCCAAGTGGGTTGCCTCTGCAAAAGTCCCACAGTACATATGCTTTTTGCATGAAACGAGGCCCTTTGCTGGCCTCGAGCAGCCTCTCACCGCTGTTTTTATCATCTTAACCACGCAGGCCATGGGATGGACAGCCGGCCTGCGATGGCCATCTTTGAGCTGCTGGATTATATCGTTAACGAGGTGAGTGTTTCCTTACCGCCGGCTCTGCCGGGGCTTCCCTGAGCTACCGCAGCGTTGTGTCCCCTCTGCTGAGTCAGGGTGGGCTCCAGAACCTTTGCTTGAAGAAGGGTCCCTCTGAGCTGCACTGACGGCTTTTCCTTCCCTCTTCCCATCTCTTTGTATCGCAAAAGCGTCTCTGGTTTGGGAGTAAGGCTCTGCAGGGGGAAGTCCATAAAACCCTTGAAAGAGGAGAGTGGGGAGGGGAGCTCCTGGCTCTGATGACCTGCTTCTGCAACCGGATATTTCAGATGCGTTGCTCCCTAGATCAGCAGAGGTGGGGTTATTCGTATTTTCTCCGATGAAGCCCTTTGAGGGTGACCAGTGTGAAAATCCCAGGCTGAAATGTCCCACTGGACTTTCAAGGCAGGGTCCGTTGAGAGAGCAGCTCCCCCTTTCAGAGCCGTAGGGGCTGACCCCAAATCACCGTTTCTGGAATGGCTTCATCCGCCGTAGGCGTTGCCAGAGCTGAGATTTGCGAGGCTGGATCCAGAATTGTGACGCTGCAGTTTTGGCTTTGGCAGGGATTCAGCGCAGGGTCCCCCCTAGCTGCGCATGGTGCTGGGGCAGCAGTTTGCTGCCAGGGTCAGAACTGGCAGGGAGCAGATCCCGGACTGTGCAGGGCAGCGAGGAGGAGGAGGAG
>NW_010135957.1:0-8904 GCF_000699245.1 Pterocles gutturalis | reverse complement strand
CCACCCTCACCCCAGTTAGCCTTTGGGTCGGGACAATACCCGGCTCAAACCTCTTCTTTGTTGTGTCCTTTATTCCTTGAACTGATTGGAGGTGTAGGGCAGGCACTAACTTACACATTCCTCCCAATGTCCAGGTCTAAGGCCTCTTCCTACAATTGTTATTCATATTTGTAGCCCTAATAGGCTTCTGTGCAGAAATAACTGTATGTGGGGGCTGTTAAGATCCTACATTTTTTACAAGTTACCCCATAGAAAGCTAACTCTGTGCTCCATAAAAGAAAAAAAGTTTTTTCGTTGTTTTTTCGTGCAAATCTTTGATATACCTCTAGGTTGAAGTTAGGATGTATTCAGTATTTGGGGTTTTTTTTTTTCAGTTGTTTGGTTTTTTTAAAGAAAATTTAATTTTTGGAAAGTGATCATGTAGGTGCATAGGATTTATTTAAAACTTATATGCTGTCTTATGAGAATGGTGTGATTTAATTTGCCTGATGAGTCAAAGATTAAATTACATGACCTAGGCTCTTTAGTTTCACTGAGGCAAGTAACAATGCTTGGAAGAACAGTTTTAACTATAGATCAGAAATGAAGTTTGATTAGCATCAAAATATTGTGAAGGTGTGTGTGTGTGTGTGGTTTCTTAAACTTACCTGTCAGAAACTCTAATGCAAGGCCCTGTGTTTTCCTTTCAGCAGCATACTTCATCATCAGGAAATGTGTCTTCCTTTTTAATGCATCAAGCTCATGAAGTGACATACTGTCAGAGGAAATTTAACATCCTGAGCTTGCGCCTTGGCATCTGAGCTTTTAAATAATAAACTTTTACTATTTAGAACACCGTGTACCTTTAGTTAATACTTATTACCTAATACCTGTTGATGTGGCACATGCCTTTAACTGTAGAGAAAAAAAAGGCCAATAATTATTCTGTGAGTTAGAATAAGGGTGCTACCTGTCCCAGGGTCAGAAGTGACTTGGTTTTGTTTGTTTCAGTTGTCCTGTACAAATTGACAGCTTATGTGATCTGTAGGAGTGGCATGATGCCCCATGGCACTGTGTCTTGGTGGGATTCTCTCTGTCATGTGCTTGCTGGTGTAAGAGTATTGTGTTTTACAATTAGCTTCATGGTTGTCTTGTGACATGAGAAACTATTGAGTCAGCCAGCTCGTATATGCTTGGCTTAAATTTACTTGTGTTTAAGCTGTAATCTTGGTGGTAGTGTGATATACGTTTCGTTGGGGACTTTCCTCTGTCAGGCAGGAAAAGTACCGTAGTACAAGAGAGGATTGTGTCTTTGGGCATTGAGAGTGAGCCGAATAAAGCTCTTGTAATCTAAGTTTGTGTGTATGGACTAACGTGCTGCTCAGTATTTCCCAATACTGATAGGATTGGGTTTTTTCAAGTTAATTGTGTACTCTTATTTACGTTGATGCAAAGTTCTCAAACTTTCATGTGTTCTATAGGCATTTAGTGCGTGGTTATAGATGGAGAATTATAAAACAGTCTCCTTTATTTGTATAAACACCTATATCTTTAAAAATATTAATTATAAATAAAAGTGCCAGTTAAGTAGTGCTTTGTGACAATATGTCTTTGACAGATAATTATGCTCGTTGGGTATTATCAAGTGCGGACAAATGTGTATTCCCAGTGGGGTGTGGTAATATTAAGAAAACTCCACCTCTTGGAATTCCTTGATTGCTTTTATGAAACATTTATTCAGGAGGGAATGTTATCTATTTTGCATTCTGTCATGGAAGCTAATGCGTTAGTCTCTTATTAATTAATGGATCGTAGTCCAACGAGACCTTACTGTTGTGCTGTAGATGCCGCACTTTCTAGGTTTTCTATGGCATTTGTGAAAATCAGAATTACCGACCAGTGTCCTTCCTTCTGAATCAATTCTGAATTGAGTTTTGAAGGTTTTTTTAATGAGATGTTTGCAGGCTTTGTTTTTGTGTAAAATCTTTCTGAAAGCTCTGGTAATCTCTGTAATGTGCGTAGATGCTTTAGACACTTGCAAAAAGGATGCCTTTTTTTGTACTGTGTGTAGAGTTTTGGAATGGTGGTAATAGTTGGAGCTGGTTTGAAGCAGGGGACAGGAAGGAGCCGAGATGACCTTTCGAATTCCCTTCTGGCCCTGCTTTTCTGTACTTCTGGCACTTTATGATATGGTTTAATTACAAGAGCAGCTATTAAAGTATGATTACCTTTGTCTGATTGGAGGCATCTTGCAGCTTTCCATCAAAAATAAGATTTAACTCATCTGCTCCTTCAAAATTAATAGTACCAGAACAGCTTGCAGCAACTTATGTGAATAATGTGCAAAGCAAAAATATAAGTTGAATTTTGAATATTGTATTTTCTACATCAGTTGAAATCTTGTAAATTTAGCAAGTTCTTGCAAGAGAATGGTGGGCTACGTGCACTTTCACTGCTTCTTCTAAGCTGCAAGTTGAAGCCAGATATTAATCGCATTGGACAAAAACTTTTTTAGTTGTTCAGTGATCCTAAGTCACAGTGTTCACTGTAACTATATTGTAGCTGTAGATAAACCTCAAGCAAGATGAAAAATTCCTTTTGCTGTTAGTACTCAAGATTGGGCTGTTCTAACAGGAGAACTTTAAGAATGTTACTCCTCCAAATTGTTGTCTAATTTAGGGTGGTTTTTAGTCGGAATTGTTTGGCAGTTCAGCTCTCATTCCTTCCACCTGGGCTCTCTCTTTCCCCATGTTTTCTCTCAGTGTCATGCTTCTTGCACCACAAGACATGGAGGTGTGAGCCAGAAGGAAACAGAATGTCTTCAGTTAGAAGGTGAAACTTTATGCTGAGATCCTCCTCCCCCAAGTGCAAACACAAATGTTAAATTAGACGATGAGGCTGTCTTGAATTATGTCAGTGGACTTGAGCTAGACTTTTAAATGGATGCTTAAGGAGTACCTAAGGCTCAAACTGGTGTCATGTGAGTTTGGTCTTTCTTTAGCCTGAGCAGATTTCTGTGCTTTCATTATTCCACCTTACGATAAAATGGCATGTTCATTTGTCCCTATTTAAATACTCTTTATAAAAAGGATTGAATTCAGGATTGATCCAAACTGGAAGCAGCCAAAATACTGTGTGTTACAGGAATAACTGTGGTTGTTCCTCAGCAGCCTTCATGGCTTGTTTTTTTCAGACATTAATTTAGAAAGTAAATTGCTTAGGTTTAAATAAATGACTGCAATTTGCTTTCTAACTCCCTTGTTTTGAGTATTCTAGCTAATCCTTCGTATAGTCAAAAGACACTAAAAGGTTCCTGACTGTGGACTTCAAATACACTAAAAGGAAGGAAATGTTAAGCCTATCCACAAGGGCATAAAATTCTGGGGGGAGTAGATGAATGTTGTAGCTAATCTTTCTTTTTATTGGAAATCTGCTACTTCTAATAAAATACCCAGTTCCTTTCTTAAGACGTTTGCTCTGTAATTCTTCCCTCCCCTTCAAACACTCAGAGAATTCATTGCTAGAAATTGAAATATACCAAGACAGTTCAAAAACTGAGAAGTTATAATTAGTACAGAACTGTAGTATTAGTGTAACATTTTTTTCTAAGTTCAGAAACATCTTTGGATGAAGCTATTTAGGAGTTACTACGTGGAGTTATTTTGAAATGTGGAGGTATACTGTCAAGTGTTTCACTGTGAAATGGCTGCATCAGTGAGAAGTTGCTGTGTGCTGCTTTTGATCCTTACCCTGTTGTGTATTTTTTAATCAATTTGTATTGATAACAATTTCATTTTTCTTATTAAGAGAATGTAACTAAAAGTTTAACTGCAAACCCTGCAGGATTTGAAATGTGACACTTAAAAATAGCTTCGATAGAACTTGGCTGTAAATTAAATGGAATTAATATGTCAGCTTTTCAGGGAGTTGAATATTCATGATTGTGAGAGAAGTAGTTATGTTCAGCCATTCCTGTGTGCGAAATGTCTTATTTCCTTTCAACTTATCTATGTTAAAACACACAATGAAAAAATTGAGAAGTGTTCACAAAAATGTGGAATGCATAATTTTTTTCTCCTCTCTGCTGGAGGTACCCAGGCAGAGAGCTGACATCTGAAGAAACACCTTTCTGGAAAGTTTTTGTTTTATTTACTGACTTTTAAGTAAAACATGCTGGTGCATAGACGTATGAAGAAAGCCTTTTGAGCAGGCAGTTGCGGAAGGCCCTTCCGTCTCACCATCCAGCTCTTGTGTCTGGTGGTGCTTTGCATTTTGCGAGGCAGAAGCTGACCATGCGACTTCCCTGTTGTTTTTCTCTTTACTCCCCTGGCCGAGGGCTCCATGGGAAGTCTTACCATGGATGGATACCTTTTTTTTTTTTTTTTCCCCAAGTCTTCATTCAGAGCCACACCAGCTTCCCAGCTCATCTGCTGGGGAGGGTGCTTTAAAAAAATCTGTAGACCTTGAATTATCAGTAACATCTTGTATGGTGCGGTAGATGTGTGTGCTGATAGCACGTGTTCAGAGCATCCTGCTGCAGTGGCGTCTCTGATCTCTTCCTCTGGGTAAGCAGTTTCAAGAGTTTTTGCTACAGTTGTAGAAATGAGGCAAAAGTTACTTGTGTCATTGTATTTGACTCCTATATGTAAAGTACACTTTACTGCTTTGGCAGATCATACTCTTTTTTAGTATACGTCAAAAGGTATTTTTGACTGGTATTTTGTAACAGTTTGTAAAATTAACCAGCATACAGCACTTTGATTTTATTGAACGTTTGTGTCTAGACAAAAAAAGGCAAAATAAAAGTTTGTTCACAGAGAAGTAAGATTTTAGAAAAGAAAATGTAGGGATTTTATTCTACCTAAATGAGAAGTCAGTGATACAGACATACACGGAGTCTAACAGAGGTGAGCACTGAGAAGTCTCTCCCACACAGTTTGTGAATGCATCATTCTTCTAACCTGTAACACCTGCTCTTCAAGTCCTAGGTTTCTTCTGACTGGAGAATGGATGTGATGGAAAAACTTTACAGGGAAATTTAAAGAGACACCTTGTAGGGGATTGTTCCTGATAAAGGCTTTGTGTGTGCTCAGTACTATATTAGAAAAATGTTGAGAAAGCAAAGTTAATCTCTCCAAAGTTAGAATTCAGAACCTCACTTTGCTTATATTGATTTGCTGCAAAAAGTTTGATTATGTTGGCTGTTTTCAGGTTTTTTCAGCACGTTCTTTTGTTCAGTCTGTGCACAAGAGAATGCTCAGTGAAGGGACATCCTTTGCATGTACTTGTTTAGTTGCAGTGTGTAGTACCTGGTCTTTTGCTTTTACTGGGTGAAGCCCAGTTCTCTGAAGACGGGAGGATTCAGGTCCTTGTGGGTTTCTCATGGGTTCACAGATACTAATAAAAGTACGCTTCACAATGTTCTTCAGCAGCATGGTGATTCTCCCCCTCCTTTTCACATAGTGATGCTTAAGCACAGAGAATTTTCACCCATGTTTGAGTGTGTGACATTGTGTGTGGTGTCTGGTGGAGCACTTGGGAGCTTACACTTCCAAAGCTTTTTTTCCTAGTGGCATCCGTTTGTGATGTGAGATTCAGTGGCCTAAACATACGTATCTAGTGTTATTGTAGATGCTCCAGGGCATCTGCCCAAGATGGGTAAGAGGCTTATGGTTTTCTGAAGGGGCAGTTGGAAACTATCTGTGCTGTTATAGCACATTTGTAGTGGCATTTGTCATTTAGGCACCTGAATTGCTGCCATGGTATTAGTTGTTAGCCTCAGAATCTCATTTTGGGCTCCCAAGAAGGGACACAGACTTAAATAGCTACTGCATGTTAGACACTTGGGTTATGTGTTGCTTAACAAAAAGGGAAGATTCGGGATAAAATTGTGCCATCTGGGGCAGTACTTGAGGGTCTTGACAGGTTTTGTTGTTGTTTGTCTTGTTGCTCCGTCCTGCGGGGCTGTGTTTGTCCCCTTGTTGACAGGCAGCAGAGTCGGCATCTTCACACTCCAGCCTCCCTGAGGGCTTCCCAGCACGCTGCCGCTCTCTGTGCACTGCCTGGTGGCACCTTATTCACTGGGTCACCAAGCTTCTCCAGCAACCAGGTGAAAGTCTTTTTCTGTGGATTTAATGGGTAATGATTGACAACAAATGAAGCTTCTTGAAAATATTTTAATTTTTCTAAACAAGTGCTGTTCTGGATGTAATTATTTAGATATGTAATCTCCAAGAAAAGCAGTATATTGACTCACCAGTATTGACTAACATAGTTCCGTTTTACATCTATAATTGACGTTGAGCAATATTTAAACTCTAACTCTGTAATAGGGTGGAGCTGGAGTAAACAGTTTTTTGTGTTAGGAACTGCATCCATTCACAGAGCATTTTGGGCAGAGTCCTGGCATGGCTGTGCAGTCTGACTCGTGTTAACTCTTACACCATGTGTTATGGTGAGGGGATTAGTGTCCTTGGATCCAAGAGAGCCTCTTTGTTTCAGGGTTATGGAATATTTTCCAAAAAAGTCACAAAAACTTCAGGGCATTCGTGCGTGATGGCAAACTTATGAATTTATTGTCATTTTAAATTCTGTGAGAGAATTGACAAAAACTTCAGGGCATTCGTGCGTGATGACAAACTTATGAATTTATTGTAATTTTAAATTCTGTGAGAGAATTATGCGCCAGTTTTCTTCATTCCTTTAACTTGGAAGAAAAAGCAGCACCCAGCCCTGAGCTTTCTAACTGGTGGTTATGGTTATTCCTTCCTACCTGTTTATATACATTTTTCTCTATCTTAAAGAGAAGTGAACTCTGTTTTGTGAGCTTTCATTCTTGCTTGGGAACTTGTGTGTGTGTATATATATGTGTCTGCGTATGTATAAATAAAAAATTTTAACAGCCGTAGAAGCATGGATTTATAGTGTACATCCAACAGAAGATGGATCGCATTTTTTCTGTTGAGACTAACCATGCAAGGCTTTTTGCTTCCCTTAGGAATTGCACTGGATAAGGTCTCAGCATTGCTACAGTCAGGTTGTTAGAGTGGAGTCTGAGGAGTAGTTCTGCTCTCCCTCTGGCATTGGCAGTTGCCCCTTATGTATTACACAGGTTGAGGACTTAACAGTATCAAATCTGGAAAGAAATGTCAGATCTGTTTCAGAATTAGCTGGTTTTGAGCTCTGTAGTCAACAAGGACAAGGATTGTTGGCCAGAAATACAGATTTTTTCCTCTCTATGGGTTATTTTTAACTTTCAGAATTTCTTACAAGCATTGAGAAGTCTTAGTAAGTACAGAAGTTTCTACAACTTGTCACTTCTATTTATTATGGTATGCTAACCTTCAGTGTTGTGGATTCATGCCTCTGAGATTTATACCAAAACTGAGAAAATCTGGCCTTTCATCAAGTCCCTAAATTAGATAACTGAACTAAACTAATTTTAAAATGATTGTGAGTGGGGAAATTAGAACCTGTATTTTAGGAGCTAGAAGGGAAATCTGGGTAGTTTGAAAAGCAGTAAAGTATAGTGTCTTCCACATTCTTTATTTAAATCTTGAGTTAGTAGTGGAAAAAAATATTCTAATAGATACGAGTTCTCTGAAGTCTCCTGATTTACTTCTGTATCTAATGGATGGTTGATCAGATTCCAGGATTGTCATTGGATGCATTTTATTTTTGTTACTTTCAGAAATTTTAAAGGTACCATTACAGGTTATCTTACAGAATTTATAACCAGTAGTACATTTTGACTGCAGTCAAACCTTAGGTTGTCGTTTCAAACAAACTTTGAAAAGAATAACCTTACCCGCTGCTTCTTAAATTTATCAGTTTCCTAATATATTGATTATTTTTGTCGCTGAAAATGGAACTACAGTATAGAAAATGTTTTGGAGAACTGCATTTTCTTTTGCTTGCCTTCATAATTGGAACAAGTCTTTTAGCAGAGAATATTTTTTTAACAATTAAAGCTTTTGAATAACTTTAGAGTTTACCAAGTCTGAATTTTGATAGCTGCAAATTTTTATTTTTAGAGTACTTGATTGTTTGATTTAAAGGCTCTTGTTTGTTTGAAGCCTCTTGGTGGTGTAGAAAGCAATGACTTTATACTGTTGTAAACTCCTATCAAAGTAATTTTTATAATCTCATATTTAAATACATGTAGTGTTTAGCTGGTGCACCAATTAGCAATTTTAAAGGTTGCTTTTGTTTTGTGGGTTATTTTTTTTCCTCCACATAGCCCTGAGGAAGAGAAGGGGTTGACAGGATATTGACGTAGCTGGAATAATAATATGCAATATAGGAGTGTGTCAGCTAAAATGCAAGCATTTCCACCTGAGCTTGGTGTCAGCCCTTTGAAAGATCTCCTGTCACTTGGAATGAGTTTTTTTTTTTCAGTAGTTGTAGAGATGATGTGTGATCATTCCTTGGGTAAACTTGTAGAGATGGTAACTTCTTCTGGTAGTGTTCAGGTTTTTCTTGGTAGCATTACACAGTCATTGCATTAGAGGACAGTTGGGAGCTCTTATTTTAGTATTGCAAAACAGTTTGAGAGTTCCTTTTTCCAGTTCAGCTCTTCTAAGCAGATCAGATAAGGGAACTCTGTCCCTCGGAGATGCTTCAGTTTTTCCACTGTGTTAGTTAGCCTAATATTAGTTGCTTCTTGTTACAAGCCGTATTTTTTACTTGCTGTCATTAGACTGGTAGCTCTTAAACATTTTTGTTTTGTGGACCTCTAGGCGTGCTATGGGAAAGATGTTGACTCCTGTATAGAAAATATCAACAGTGCTGGTTTTGGTTACATTTTGTGAACCCTCTGGACTGTTCTGTCGTGGAGAATCACATCTACAACAGCTATTGCTAGCTGCCTTGAAGTAAAATCAGTTGGGAATACTTCCTTTTGGAAAGGTACCTTTCTGCTGTGGT